>NC_138554.1:16109576-16364576 GCF_964273705.1 Natrix helvetica | reverse complement strand
GTTTGCTTCGTTTGCCAAAACTATTGTGGCCCCAATCAGATCAATCACTTCATGTGTGAGTTGCCAATGGTGTTGAAACTTGCATGTGGTGATACCAGGATGGTTAAGGCCACTGTTTTTGGAATGGGAGTATTTCTCCTTCTGGTTCCTCTTTCTGTTATAATGACATCCTATGGGTTTATTCTTCACTCTGTATCACGCATGAGATCGAGTGCTGGGTGGCGCAAGGCTTTCTCCACTTGTGGCTCCCATCTCCTTGTGGTGGCTTTATTTTATGGCCCTTCCATCTGGATGTATATGGTTCCCAAGACTGATTCATCTCCTGATCGTGATAAACAAGTTGCAGTCTTCTATGTTGTAGTCACCCCTCTGCTCAACTCCATCATTTACACCCTACGAAATAAGGACATTCATCGGGCATTAGGCAAGATCTTCCGAAAAAGGTACTTTGAATGAAATCATGAGGGCTTCTGCCAGCGTTAATAAATTAAAAACAAACAAACTCATGGTCTAATGGTGGCTGATTATGAGCATTGCTCCAGAATGATTTGAAAGTGTTTTGTTTCTCTAACCCTGAAATCAACTCATGGGTTATGTGGATAATTGATCAGACTTGTCTTTATTGAGTAATTGTGCTGAGATATTAACAGAATAAAAGAGTTTGAAAGAACTTTGGAGGTTTTCCAGTCCAACCCCCTGCTCAAGCAGGAGACCCCATTTGATGATGTATGTTGCTTATAGCAAAACAGACTAACAGATAAAATGTGAAATGATAATTTGGTTTAGCTTTGAAGATAATTTAAGTTAAGAGATGAAAATGAAATGTTAAAGAGTGGGATAGTGAATTTGAGAAACATACCGTATTTTTTCAAAAAAGAAGGTGAAAATCAGGCTGCATCTTATACACTGAATACAGAATTTTTGGCCAACTTAAACCCCACCTCCTTTGCAAAAATGGATGTGCAGAGAGTTTGGGTGGCTTGCAAAGTGTTCCTGAGGGCTGAAGAGAGCAAAAACGAGCAAAAAACAGGCCGTTTTTGCTTGTTTTTGTCCCCCCCCCATCCCCCAGGAGCACTCTAAGAGCCTCCCAAAGCTTTGCATGCCATTTTATGTGTAAAAAACGAGGCGTAAAGAGGGTTTGGGAGGCCTGCAGAGTGCAAAAACTTTTTTTAAAAAAATTACCTCTTCAAAATCATGGTGTGTCTTATACTCTGATGCATTTTATAGTCCGAAAAATATGGTACTTAGTGATGGAGTTGATGCTATTGTAAAAGATTAGTGATATTGTTTATGTACCAAGAAAAAAATAAGTTTAAGATAAAAAACATGGAAGGAGAATAATATGGCTGAAATTGGAAACAGAGATATGATGTTAAATGGATTATGTATATGAGAGGATGTAAACGAAAAGACCCGGCCAACACTTGTTCACAAAATATGTAAAAACTTTTAATAAAAAATAAAAACCTTAAAAAAAAGCAAGAGACTCTGTGCCAGGGGCATCAAAGAGAAAGTACAGGGACTAGATCGAGCCATAGGGTGCCTCAGTGATGTGTGGTGAGGTTGATGGCTGGTGAGGCACTGACACAGTGGTGGGTTTCAAATTTTTTTAGACTTGTGGACTTCAACTCCCAGAATTCCACAGCCAGGCATGCTCAGTTCTGATTTAAAGTGACAGCATTTGTTTTTCTCCTTTGCTCCTTCTTTCTTTTTCTTTTTCTTCTCCCTTCCCATCCTTCCTCCCTCTTTCCCTCCCTCCACCCTCTCTCAAACACACACACACACACACAAGTTGGATTTGACTATCTCTCCTACCCCCTTCCCTCTCTCTCACTCACTCACTCTCTCTCAAACAAACACACACACACACACCCTTGCTGAACTCTGCTCGAGTGTTCATAAAATGCTTAAAGTCAGACTAGATGAGGCATGCAGTTCTCCTGCCTCATAGTAGAGGGCGGTTTTTAGAGGCTTTTTTTAACAGCTAAGCAGAGTCATCCACGGTGAAGCAGCAACTAACTCAGCCTGACCTCAACTCTTGCCTTTTTCCTTTTACATTTTTTTTCTTTTCATGACAGTGGTGAGGCTGTGCCTCACCTGACTGCACGTCACTGGGGTGCCTAGATCTGGGCCCTGAAAACAGCAAAAGACTGGTCTGTGGTGTCTCTATCAGTGGAAAGGGAGCTCGAGAAGGCCATGTGAGGTCCTCACGAGCTCCATTTTTGCTGGCAGAGGGTTGCAGGAGGCTGTCGCAACTGAAAATGGAGCTAACACAACCCTCTTGAGCTCTTCTTTTCGCTGGCAGAGTGTGGCAGGAAGCCGTCACAGCCAAAAACGGAGCTCGGGAGCCCGTTTTCCCTGGCAGAGCACCTGGGCCACCACAGGCACCTTCAACATGAGTGATATTGAGTTGGCCACACCCACCGCAGCCACACCCACCCCGGTCCTCTGAGGTAAAAAAACCACAACCCTGATTTGGCCTTCAAAGAAATCAAGTTTGACACCCCTGCCCTATACCATTTCAGACAAATGTTGTCTCTTCTTAAAAGCGCTTTCTATCAGGGCAACCTGATCTACCCAAATATGAGATGGAGCATACTGCTTCCGCTTTCGCCTTTCAGGCCCAATCCGGGAGCCTTCGCAGACAGTTGCTTTCGCGACAAACTCTTTTTAATGTTAAATTGATATTTACCACCAAAGAAACAAAGAGAGAGTAGTATAGATCTATTTCAAGCTATTTAGATCTACGTTTTGATCACCCCTCTGCTCAACGCCATCATTTACACCGGACATTCACAGGGCAGTAGCCAAGATCTTGTGAAGGAGGGTTTTGAACAAGACCATTAGGCTTTCTATCATGGTTAATCAACTTTTTTAAAAAAACCAGATGGCTGTTTATGAGTATTACTTGAAAATGCTTTGAATGTAATTTGTGTATGATTTATCTCTTCTTTTAGTCTTTATTCAGTAATTGTGTACACATGTTGAAACCTCAAGGACTCTTTCTCTTGAGGTGTAAAGAAACCCACCCATGGTGTTGAAAAATTATAGAATTCTTTCTAAATGTACTGGAATGATGGACAATGAACTTCTCAAACTTACATGTATTTAAAAAAAAATTGTTTTGAAGGTAGGGTTCCATGAATTTAAATTTAGAATCATATGGCTTTAAAAAAAATAAAGCAAGAAAAACAAAACACACAATATTATCTATTTGCCCTTTCTTTCTTTGAAAGCAGATCTGAAATCAAGATATCGGTATGCTTGCTGCCTATGGAGTTGTGTGGGTGGCAGAGTCTTGTGTTGGTTCATTGCCTTCCTCAAAGGCTGGTCTCCATTGGTGTTGGTACAGGGCAAGGGATCCAGAACACAGGAGATTTGCTCAACTTCATATTGTGCACCAGCTATGTCCTTTCCTGGATGGGGAGGCTCTTGGTTCAGTCCTTCACACCTTGTCCATCTATTCTTTAGATCATTATTGTAATTCCCTTTCCCTGGGGCTATTCTCAAAAAGTATCCAAAAGCTTCAGATGATGCAGAAGGTGACTCTTAGGGACTCCAAAGATGACACATGTAACACCTATGCTAGATGAGATCCATTGGTTGCTGGTTTCATTCTTCATCCAATACAATAGCAATAGCACTTAGACTTATATACCACTTCACAAGGCTTTGCAGACCTCTCTAAGAGGTTTACAGAGTCAGCATATTTGCCCCCAACAATCTGGGCCTTTAGTTTACCCACCTTGGAAGAAGGGAAGGCTGAGTCAACCTTGAACCTGGTGCAGGAATGGTTTCCGGCTGCTCCTACTGCCGGTTCGCTCAGGGACTCGCTACGCATGCATGCGCAGTACTAAAAAAAAAAAACGGTTTGGGGTGTGGCAAGCTGAGTTACTACCTACCTGGCCAAAGCAGGCCGAACCAATAGGAACCCTGGCCTGGTCAGATTCGATCTGCCAAATTGCAGCCAGCAGGCAGTCAGCAGAAGTAGCCTGCAGTACTGCATTCTAACCACTATGCTACCGTGGCACAAGGTATTGGTTTTTACATTTAAAACACTACATGGTGTGGGGCTAAAATGAGCCATCTTTTCTCACATTACAATGGCCTGTTCCACTCTGTCAGGTAGGGAAGGGATATTGTGGACCTTGTCAGTTAAAGAAGTTTGACTGGTGGGGTTTAAGAAGAGTCATTTGTGTCATTCTCTCGCCCTTTGGAACATTCTCCTCCCTCCACAGAGGCAAGGTAGGACCCTACTGCCTTGGCCAGTTGGTATAGTGGCTAAGCACCCAGCTAGAAAGCAGGAGACCACAAGTTCAAGTCCCACCTCAGTCATAAAAGCCAGCTTGGGGCCACTCATTCTCTCTCAGCCCAAAACACCTCATAAGGCTGCTGTTTTGGGGAAAATAGGAGGAGGAAGATATTTTAGATTTGTTCACCGCCCTGAGTTACTTGTCAAAATAATAAAAGTGGGATAGACGTTTAGAACAAAATGGCAATTTGTTTCATTGTTAAAACTCGAGTAGCACAATTTCCAAATCTCAGTTTGTGATATACAAGGGGGCACATACACACTAGGACATACATTTCTCATGAGCTGAAACTTTTAAGAAATTTGTCTAAATGTGCTTGACAGAGCATAGTGTATAGAATGTATTCTGAATCTAGCAAATTTTTGCCAAGATTTATTGGTTTAAAAATTTGAGACCTTTTTCTTTACTTTCAGGATCATATGCTTTTAAATTCGGGAACGTATGGAATGAAATGCAAAAAAGAGAGATATCTATTCTTATTTAAGATCATTGGTAAAGCAAATTCTCTTGCGTCACATTGTAATAACACTGATGGGAAACAAACAAGCCAACGAAACAGGTAGAAGGAAATCCTTACGTCCAGTAAGAAATCATGGAACAAACTAGGGGTGTCAAACTTGATTTGCGGGCTGCATCAGGGTTGCCTTTGACCTCGGGGGGAATGGATGGGCATGGCCATGGTAGGTGTGGCAGGGGTGGGTGTGGCTGGGGTGGGTGTGGCCACCTCACCATCCTTTGTGTCAGGGGCATCTATGGTGGCCTGGTGGGGCTAGCGGGATCCATTGTCTCCAGCAGAGGAAGGCAAGACAAGGGAGACCACCAAACTCTTGTCCTCCAGAGGAGCCTCACTGTTCATCTCAGGCCATGCAGGGTGTTGTGTATGGCAGTTTCCTGGTTCCGCTAGGGGATGCCATACTCGATTCTGATTGGTTCCTGCTTGACAGCTGGCATATATAAAAAGCTGTCAAGCAGGGTGTCAGGGTTGCCATTATCTGAGACACATGCATAGTGAAATGCCATGTTGGCAACCTGTTAGCAATAAACTGTTAGCATCAAGAGATCTGACTTGCCTCAGTCTTTCCCTCCACCTGAGTTCTCCCAGAGAGAACACAGAGGACACTCGGATGGTGATGCATGCTGTTCAGAGCCCTAGGCAGTGGAGTGCAAGTGCCCAGCCCAGCCCTCAAGTTCTCAGGGCACCGGGACCCCACAGCCCAGCCCCTTTTCCCCGAGGGGGTGATCAGCTGTTCTTCCCTCTTCCTTGAAGCTGCCGCTGCTGCTCTCCATTTTTGCTGGCAGAGGCACCTTTACTTTTTCCAAGGTGACCCCATGGGCCGGATCTAACACCTCACCAGCCAAATCCGGCCTACAATCCTTGAGTTTGACACCCCTGGAATAAAGCATGCATTCTTCTCTTAATGGTTATGAAAGTTTCCACAAACAATTTATTGATCTCATCTGAAGAAAGAGAGCAGCTTTTGAAGGTATATTAGGTTATTCAGAATGGGAAAACAAAACTAGTCTAATTTCCAGTAAAATGTCTCTTATTATTTTTCTTCCTTTTCTTCAGCTGGGAGGCCAAGTTGTGAGTTGAGAATATCTGTCAGGGTTCCGATTGATGCCCTCATAAAAGCAGGTGCCTCAAGCAAGAAAAATCCAGTTGTTTCTGAGGAGCGTCATGTCAGCAGGGACCAAGTGAAGCCAGCTCTGACCCCACTCAATTCGCGCCTTGCCTCTGACCCTGTTTCCCCTTCCCCCCCAAGGTGTGTCCTTAGTCACATTCCTAAACAAAGCAATTTCGCAGGTCGTAGAAGTCACTCCCTTTGGCTATTGTTGGTTTCTGTGGAGATGGCCTTGACTTTGCCCAGCTAAGGAAGTGTTCTGTTTTGACTGAGGTGCACATTCCTCAATGCAGTTGTGATGCTCGATTCCCCATCCCCCTGCCTCAGGAGCTAGTCAGGAAAGTTTCATGAGTTGACAATATTACTGTTAAGGAATTAATCTTGCTGGGATTCAGCGAAAGTCTAGAAAGGACTGTCACGATGTTAAAAAGTTTGCTAGGCCTGAACTGCCTAAACTGACATTCAAGAGTTAAACTAAGAAAGCTTTATTGCGCAGGTCATAAAACAAAATGTTATCTGAAAGTGATTTATTGCGCACGCGTTACACATTCCAAAATTCTTCTCTTCTTTGTTCGGCAGCCAACTTGGCAAACGTAGCTTTCATTATCCAAATGTAACCATTAGTTATTTTCTGTTTCATTTACTTTTATTATTTTCGTATTAAAGTTTGTTTATTAATTAGAATACTTTTAAAGACTTTTATTTTTCTCAATATCTCAAAAGATATGCGGAAGGGAATCAGCCACGGTCCATTGATCTCAGATATCAGGTGTTTTTTTTCCCCTAACAACTTGGTAGCAGAGGATGGTTACAATTTATGGCTGTATTTTCTCTTCGCGCTATCTAAAGATAACCGACTAAGCCTAATTAGCAATGTCGGAGAAAAAGAAAAAAAAGAAAAGGAAAGATGGGGCGAGCACAGATGAATCAGCTTCCTCTGACAAGGAGGCTCCCTCAGACACAGAGAAGCAAAAACCTTCAAACATACTCCAGGAGCAACAAAGTGCCGAGCCAAATATGGGGGAAGGAGCTACAGGACGCGACATCCACGAAACGAGGTCAGTGGTTCCTCCTTCTAAAATATCTCCAGGAGATTATGAATTTTTGGGGGCCAAGCCAAAACTTCCCACTCTGCCAGAGCCACTCCATTCCCAGACCCTCGCAGATTATCAAACGATTGATGAATGGCAACTGCCGGCACAAAAAAAATCCTCCCACGCAGAAAGCAGATTTTATGAAATCCCCCCAGATGATGAGCAAGAAATGCAAAGCTATCTTGATCAAATAGAATGTTTCGAAAGATATGCTAGGGAGGCGAGAGTGTGTTTTGAAGAGATAAGGCGAAGTAGGAGAAGCTCCCCCACTCCCAAAATGTCTGAGGACGCCATCTTGTCTTCAAAACAACAGCCTAAGACACACCCCACAGAGTTCATTGGTCAATTAGAACAAAGAGACATGTACACGTCACCGAGGTCACGTGGTCCCTTTGAGTCAACTGAACTTCCGCATACATATAGAAAGGAGAGGCAGCCAAAAAGTGAAGCTGCACTGCCATCTGCTGGAGGAGAAAAATTATTACAGCAAAAGATGAAGCAATTGGACCAGATTTTTAGAGATCTGTCTATGAGTTTTACAGAAGCCCAAACTTTGCCCCCAAAGGTTAAGTCTTCAACACCCCCTGGCGGCGTTGAATCCTCCCTAGATGGAAAAAGGCAAAGCGAAAGGCGAATTCGAGGAAGCCAATTTGATGTTGCCACGCAAAGGCCAATGATGCAACCCCAGCATCCCCTGGTTCAACAACCAGATTTGCAACCAGAGCAACAAATTGTTCCTCAGCAGGTATTCACAGTCACCCCCTTGACTGGTGAGTCCAAATTAAAGGAGTCAGGAGAGAATTATAAAGCCTGGGTCAGTGAAATTGCGCTCTTACTTCGAAGAGAAGGCACACATTCCATGATTTTTAATCCTCCTCCTCCACCGTGGATGCCTGCAATAAGAGACCTCGAAAACAGAGCAATCACGACTTTACTCATGTCAATGGAAATTGAGATCCAAGGTATCTTTCCACCTGATGCAACTGCCCAAGAAATATGGGCTATTTTGGAAGATTGCTACAGGCCCGTTTCAATTGAATCCTCATGTTTGCTCATGTCTGAGTTCCATGGTTCGAAGTTGAAACCTGGTGAACGAATTGGTGGACATTTGACCAAACTGAAAAGAATGAGAAGTGAATTGAGACAAAATGGCCATGTAATCGATGATATCCAAATGATTAGCATCATCATTAACTCATTGAATTATGAATGGAAAGATGCTGTTGCAAAGATTAACTACGTGCCTATTGCTCAACGCACAGTTAACCACGTTTGCAGACTTTTAGTGGAAGACGAAGCTATCAGGTTAGCTACACCACATCTGCAACGACCTCCAGCATCAAAGGCTCCAGCCAGACGTCCCTTCCGAGGAAGAGGCTACGCTCCAAGGATGCCAAAATGCTACACCTGCAACCGTGTGGGACATGACACCCGGGATTGTCCCCAACGAGTTCCAGCTCCCGTCACGTACCAGCCCAGAGGAACAGATTCCAGAGGCAGAGGTAGAGGCGGAAGACAAGGTCGTCGTGGTCCAAGGCGTGATTCACAAGCTCCACTTGTGACACTGGCCATAACCAACGTTCCACAACCTGATCCAAAGTTCGACAGATGTCTTTTGTGGACTTTAGATAGTGGAGCAGCTGTGCACGTTACCCACAGAAGGGAACTTTTCACAGAGATGGGCGAACCAGAGCCCGAGTATCGAGAACTGTATTCCTTCACCAACCACACTTGCAAGGTTATGGGAAAAGGAACTGTTTACATTGAAGAGCTCGATACACACATCCCTGATGTTTATTACATACCTTCAGCAACCAGTAATTTGCTTAGTCAAAGTCACTTGTCTAGAGATTTAAAGTTCCAGGTTCACCACCTCGAAAAAGCAAGTTACTTAGTTAAAGATGGAGATATTGTTGCTGAAACCATGCTGATTGGTGGTGTTTATTACTTAAAGCCAAAGCCTAAAGGGCAAGCACAGGCAAGTATGCAAACTCCAAAAAGGCACAACGCAAACCCAGAGAGAGTTGTCCCAGAGAGAGAAAGCGTTACTGTGCCAAAGGCTCCTAAAGCCAACAAACAAAGAAAACAGAAACAGATTGCTCAGAGCAAGCCTGAGGGTCCTCATGAAACTGTTAATGTTGAGAATTCACTAACTGGTAAACCTTTGCATTCCAGGTGTATTCACAAGTGGCACAGAAGATTGGGGCATGCCAGTTTCCGTGTTCTTAGAAAGATGCCGGAGTTCACAAAAGGTTTGGATCTAAAGGGGTGTAAGGTGTTTTTGGATTGTGCGGTTTGCAAAAAGGCTAAATCCAAGGCGGCTGCAATTCCCAAACACGCTACACGCCTGTCAACACGCATTTTTGATTTGGTACACACTGACATAGTGGGTCCTTTCCCACCAACACTTGGTGGCAGAAAGTATTTTTTAACAATTGTAGATAATCATTCTAGATATGGATTTGTATATCCTATGAGAGAGAAATCTGAGACCTTTCAGATCTTTAAAGACTTTGCAGCATTTGTTTCTACACAATACCAAGTTCGCATCGCCAGAATCCAAAGTGACGGTGGTGCAGAATTCATGTCTCAGCGTTTCCAGGACTGGATGCGTAAAAATGGAATTCTTCATCAGACATCTGCTCCATATACACCGGCTCATAATGGAGTCGTAGAAAGAAGACAAGGGGTTCTACAAACCATGATGCGTTGTCTTCTAGAAGATGCCAATCTCAGTAACGCATACTGGGGTGAAGCAATCAAATATGCAAATTACATTGTCAACCGTACTTGGAGCAGTGTAATCAATCAAACTCCTTTCTACATGCTGTATGGCTACAAGCCTGATCTCAAGAACCTCCACATTTTTGGTTCATATGCTATGGTGAACACTCCCTTAAGTCAAAGAAGAAAGGGAGGTACAGTAGCAAAGAGACTGAGATTTATGGGTATTGATGATAATTCAAAATGGTACAAATTCATTGATACTAAACATGTGATTGTCATTTCACAATCTGCTAATTTTGAGGAAGATATTGACTGGTCCAGGATTCATTCCAATGATCCTGAAGTTTATTTTCCTAGAGATGGTGTTCCAGATGCCACGCAGCCTGATGACAATTCGCAGGCAGATGTTCCTTCTACCAGTTCTTCACAACCTGATGTTCCGTCTTCGCAAGCCACGGATGCTGATGCTAGCGACGAACGTGAGGACGAGGATGATGATGATGAAGAAGAAGAAGACTGGTCTGTTGTTTCTAGACGCTCCAAGAGGGCCACAAAAGGAATCCCTCCACAACGTTATTCATGGCAACTGACAAAAACACCAGTACCTTTGATTTGCAACGTTACTCTTCCTCCTGAGACATTCACACAAATCAAACAGCTTCCTGATTCAGAACAAGACAAATGGTATGATGCAATGCAGGATGAAATGGACAGTTTGAAGAAACTTAATGTATTCACACCTGCAAAACCTCCAGCAAACAAGAAAGTCATTGGCACCCGATGGGTCTACAGAATCAAGAAGAAACCAAATGGTGAGTCTTTATACAAAGCCAGACTTGTAGCTCAGGGTTTCGCTCAACATTATCCTGAGGACTACACAAACACTTACTCACCAACAGTCAGAACTGAAAGCGTAAAAATTGCTTTAACCACTGCAACTATTCTTGGTTTAGAAGTTTTTCAATTTGATGTGGACACAGCTTATCTACATGCAGACCTAGATGAAGAGATCTACGTGAGAAGCCCTCCTGGATTCCAAAAGCAAGAAGGGGATACCTGGTTCCTGAACAAAAGTCTTTATGGTCTGAAACAGTCAGGTTTAATGTGGTATTTATGTCTTACTGACAAACTAAATTCAATGGGCTTTATTAAGTCCGAAACTGATGAATGCGTGTTCACAAAAAGATCTAACAATGCATATGAGATAATTCTTGTTTATGTTGATGATATTGTTTATATTGGTCCAAATAAGAAAATGAGTGAGATTTTTGCCAAAAGTTTGCAGAGATACTTCACACTAAAATCTTTAGGACACATTAGCACTTATTTAGGTGTTCAAATTGAAAAGACACAGAAGGGGTTTAGTCTTTCACAAGAGGAGAAAATTGACCACATTCTACATCATTGCAACATGAAAGATGCTAGCACAACAAAGACACCCATGCAAACAGATTTTCACAACTTAACACATGAACCAAGTCCTGAGTTCGAGGATCAAACACTCTATCGTTCAGTCATTGGTTCACTATTATACATTAGTAGTTGGACCAGACCTGACATCGCACTTAGTGTTAATCTTTTATCACAACACGTAGGTAAGGCAACACAATTTCATTGGTCATGCATTAAGAAGTTGTTGAAATACCTGAAACACACTAAGCACATGAAGTTATTGCTAGAACCAACACACACTGATCAACCAAAGCTGATTTGTTTTGCCGATTCCGACTGGGCGAGCGACAAGAAGTCACACAAAAGCACTTCTGGTTACATGATGTTCCTAAATGGTTGTCCTGTTTACTGGCAAGTGAGAAAACAGAGTTTTGTTTCATGTTCATCTACTGAAGCTGAATATGCTTGTGTTTCAGATGCTTGTAATTCTCTAACGTGGTTTGATGCTTTGATCACAGATATCTGGACACGTCCGATTCGACCAATCACCGTGATGGAAGATAATGTATCTGTTGTCTATATTTCTGAGTCACATTTTACAGGTTCTAGGTCCAGACACATTGACATTCGTTATCAAAACACAAAGCAATTAGTTAAGCAAGGTTTTGTTAAATTGCAATATGTTTCTACACATGATCAGATTGCAGACATGCTTAACAAACCACTCGCCGCAAATCAACACGAATATCTGCGAAAGAAGATGTGCCTTAATTGATGATTTGATGATGTCAGCCCAGACTAGCAAAAGAAGGGGTGTCACAATGTTAAAAAGTTTGCTAGGCCTGAACTGCCTAAACTGACATTCAAGAGTTAAACTAAGAAAGCTTTATTGCGCAGGTCATAAAACAAAATGTTATCTGAAAGTGATTTATTGCGCACGCGTTACACATTCCAAAATTCTTCTCTTCTTTGTTCGGCAGCCAACTTGGCAAACGTAGCTTTCATTATCAAAATGTAACCATTAGTTATTTTCTGTTTCATTTACTTTTATTATTTTCATATTAAAGTTTGTTTATTAATTAGAATACTTTTAAAGACTTTTATTTTTCTCAATATCTCAAAAGATATGCGGAAGGGAATCAGCCACGGTCCATTGATCTCAGATATCAGGCATTTTTTTTCCCCTAACAAGGACTCCATGGAGAGATATCCTAAAAGGAAAAACAGCTTAAAACACTTGAGAAGACCTGAAAATGAAATAATGAACAATACTACAGAGAATGAAAAACAAAAGACACCAGATGAGACGAATATGGTTGCATAAAGAGCTGTCTGACAAATTGAAAGACAAAAAGGTCAAATATGAAAAATGGAAAAAGAAACACTAAAACAGAATACCAGCAAACAGCCCGAATCTCAAACTTGGAGTCAAGATAACTAAGGCCCAGAATGAGTTAAAACTGGAAAACAACAACAACAACAACATCTTGGATCTTGGAGTTCTAGTGGACAACCATTTAAATATGAGCCAGCAGTGTGCAGCAGCTGCCAAAAAAGTCAACACAGTTCTAGGCTGCATCAACAGAGGGATAGAATCAAGATCACATGAAGTGTTAATACCACTTTATAAGGCCTTGGTAAGGCCACACTTGGAATACTGCATTCAGTTCTGGTCGCCGCGATGTAAAAAAGATGTGGAGGCTCTAGAACAGGGGTGTCCAAACTTTTTTCAAAGAGGGCCAGATTGGATGAAGTGAACATGCTGGAGGGCCGAACATTTTTCCGAACATTCTTTGAACAATTACAATTAAATGCAAATGAATTATTTTATGCCAAGTTAATTGCAAATGGCATACTTTTCATTTCATAACATTAAGATCAACTGACAGCTGAGTTTTCACAATGTATTTTAAATAAATTTTAAAAAAACTTACCTGCACTAATGTGAAGGGTAAAACTGAGATCTGTACTGCAGCAAATAGGCTCGGTCTGGTACAAAGGCAAATCAACACTTTAATTGCATCCAAAATGAAGATTTATGCCCCATTTTCCCAATGAATCATTATTTTGTTAAAGCGGAAGCAAAATATGTGAGTTTTGTTGTTGTTGTTGTGCCCAAGGAAAGAAACCGGGAACTTGAGTTACCCCCTTCAATTCCTTCTCACCCGCACCTCTCTTTCATTCTCTACATTGCTAAGATGTTAATAAACTTCCCCAAAGTTTAGACGTGGCAAATATGCAAGCGCACACACACATACGCTTATTGATACCCTTTAAAAACCTTCCGATATTTGTTTATAGTGGCTCATGTGAGCTTTAATGGGCCATCTCCTCTTTTTTCTTTTTTCTTTGGTCTCTTCAAGCAGAGAAGTTAATGCGTGGCTGAATATTTCCTCCTTCCTTCCTTAAAAAAAAACAAAAACAAAATACCAACCCACCTTGGGGGAAGGTCCCTTGCTTTTCACGAGCCTGGCAGAGAAGCTACAAGTATCCCTTGGCCCCGTGCTTCACGTACTGCGCCTGCGCCACCTGGTAGTTTGCCCATTTCGCAGCCTGTGTTGTGAAGGCTACGGCGCGCGTTCTTCGGCGATACCCGTGAGGCTTGGTCTCTCGTTTCTTCAAAAGGCGCCCTTTCTCCCCCCCCCCAAGGGAGACAGAAGTTTCCCCCTTTTCTTTGGTACGAATGTGGCCCGACCAGTTTACAAGCAAGTTGCCTTGCCTGTTTTTAGGCTGGCCTGTGGATGATAGGTACCTTTGCTATAGGACAGAGTTTCTCAACCTTGGCTACTTTAAGTCCTGTGAACTTCAACCCCCAGAATTCCCCAGCCAGCTTCCAATGCGGCCCTCTCACCGCCCTCCCTCCTGTGGCAGACAGTCTTCTGTTTGCCGCCCTCAATCAGAAGGGAGGGCCATGGGAGGGCCGCATTTACACAGAGCAGGGAGGGCTGTTAGAGGGCCGTATTAAACTGCCCCCCCAGGCCGCAAATGGCCCGTGGGCCAGACTTTGGACATGCCTGCTGTAGAAAGTGCAGAGAAGAGCAACAAAGATGATTAGGGGACTGGAGACTAAAACATATGAAGAACGGTTGCAGGAACTAGGTATGTTTAGCTTAAGAGAAAGAAGGACTAGGGGAGACATGATAGCAGTCTTCCAATATCTCAGGGGTTGCCACAAAGAAGAGGGAGTCAAACTATTCTCCAAGGCACCTGAGGACAGAACAAGAAGCAATGGGTGGAAACTAATCAAGGAGAGAAGCAACTTAGAACTGAGGAGAAATTTCCTGACAGTTAGAACAATTAATCAGTGGAACAGCTTGCCTCCAGAAGTTGTGAATGCCCCAACACTGGAAGTCTTTAAGAAGATGTTGGATAGCCATTTGTCTGAAACGGTATAGGGTTTCCTGCCTAGGCAGGGGGTTGGACTAGAAGACCTCCAAGGTCCCTTCCAACTCTACTATTGTATTGTATTGTATTGTATTGTATTGTATTATAACAGCAACAACAACACATTTCACATTTAAAGTGTGAATGCAGCAAAATTACACAAACTGATTTCAAAGCTAGACACAACTGAGTTGTTAAATTAATCCATTGGTCATTATGTAAAAATATGACTTACCTGTATCCGAAAAGTCATGGGAGCACAAAGTTGAAAAAGTTACCAAAAATGAGAAGGTGAAGATATTGTGGCACTTTTGAATATAGACGGATCGTCATTTGGAACACAACACACCAGATATCATGGTTGTAGAGGGCCGAAAAGTGCAATTTATTGACATCACGGTACCAGGAGATGCCAGAGTCAAAGAAAATTAATGGGAAATAATAATGAAATACTGCAACCTGGCTGTCTAAACTACCCAATTATCGATGAAGCATGTAACAGTGATACCCATTGTCATCAGGGCACTTGGCACCATGTCCAAGAATTTTTTAAGATACACTAACAACTTGCAGCTTCCTGCAATAACAACAGCAGAACTGCAAAAAAACTGTGCTACTTGGAACATCGTATATTTTAAGAAGATACTTGGTTGATACTTAGGACACTGGCAGCAACCCATATCAACCATTAGAACCAATCACTGGTATTTATGATACATTTTTGAATGTTCACTTAACTCAGTGCTTCTCAATTATTTTCTGTCATGCCCCCCCTAGGAAGAAGAAAACATTTCGCGCCCCCCCCCCGCGCGACTGTAAATAGTATCATTTGTCTATAAAATTGTTATAAGTACACCTCTGCATAACATAGCACACCGGTCTTTCCTCGTCTCCCACCGTAGTCACATGCTTTCTTTCCTCTTTCCCTCTTACTTGTCTATCCTTCCTTCCACCCTCCCTTCCTCCTTCCCTTCCTTCCTGCCTCCCTTCCAGTTCCCTCCTTCCTCTTTCCCCCTGCCTGCCTGCCTTCTTTCCCTCCTGCTTATCTATGCTTTCTTTCTTCCTTGCACCTCCCTCCCTTCTGCCTGCCTGCCTTCTTTCCTCTTTCCCTATCCTCCTATCCTTCCTTTCTCCCTCCCTCCTTCCCTGCCTCCCTTCCAGTTCCATCTTCCCTCCTTCCTTCTGCCTCCTTCCTGCCTGCTTGCCTTCTTTCCTCTTTCCCTCCAGCGTGTCTGCTTTTCCTTCCTTCCTTCCACCTCCCTTCTGCCCTCCTGCTTTCTTTCCTCTTTCCCTCTTGCTTGTCTATCCTTACTCCCTCCTCCCCTCTTCCCCTCCCTCCCTGCCAGCAGCTCCTCCAGCATCCCAGCTGGAAGCAGCAGCACAACAGTCGCCGTTACCAGGGGCGAAGGGGTGGCGGTGGCAAGATCGGGCGACCGCCGCCCCTTTGTCCCGTCCCCAACAGCGGCTGTTGCGCTTCCGCTTCCAGACGGAATGCTGGCGGTGGAGCTGCTGGCGGGGAGGCGAGCTACGCGGTGGCGAAGACGGGTGGTCCCATGCTTCCCTCCCTCCCACCCCCGCCCGAGCAGGCTTCTTGCACAGCTCCAGCCCGCGGCTCCAATGAAAATCCACAGTCCGAAGTGCTGCCACTTCCAGGCGGGATATATTATGCCTCGCCCACGCCTTCGCCGCCGTTGCACCCAGATGGAAAGGGAGCCTTCACGCCCCCCTTTACGGCGCGCCCCACTATTTGAGAACCGCTGACTTAACTTAACTTAACTTTATTGGATTTCTAGACCGCCCCTCTCTCAAAAGAGACTCGGGGCGGTGTACAGTCATATTAAAATAGTTAGACAGTAAATATACATGTTATAAATATACAATAAATAAATTAAACATAGGACTGGAGGAGGTAGTGTTCAGTTGACCGAGTTTCATGTTTAATGAATAAAGTATAATAATAATGCGTACAGTTTATTGATATTGCTGTACCAGGAGATGCCAGAGTTGAAGAAAAAGAACTAGAAAAATAAATCACAAAATGTTACGACCCATCAAAACTGCAAGGCCTATGGATGAAGCATGTAACAGTGATATCATTGTCATCGGGGCACTTGACACCATGTCCAAGAATTTTACAAAACACAACAAGAAATTGCAGCTTCCTGCAAATAACACCAGCGGAACTGCAAAAAACTGCGCTACTAGGAACATCCTACATTTTAAGAAGGGACCTGGTTGATACCTAGGACGCTGGCAGCAACCTGTATCAAGCATTAGCAGTCACTGGTATTTGCGACACATCTTTAAATGTTCACTTGACTGAGTTTCATGCTTAATGAATAAAAGAAATAACAATAACAGCAATAAGTTTCTTTCAATATGTAAAGTACAAGAAGAAAATCAAGGAAATGATAGTTTCACTAATGGGAGAAGATGTTGAATTCCTTCTTTACATCTGTTTTTACGCAAAAGGAAGACAATGTGCTATTAATACCACTTTGCACCACACTGGTGAGCCCACACTTGGAATACTGCATCCCGTTCTGGTCACCATGGAACAAAAACAGATGCTGAGACCCCAGAAAGTGTAAAGAGAAAAGCAACAGAGATGATAGGGCCTGGAGCTGAATTATATGATAAACAGTTGAGGAAGCTTGCTATGTCTAGCCCCTTGATGGCAAACCTATGGCACATATGCCACAGGTGGCATGCAGAGCCCTGTCTGCGGGCATGTGAGCCGTCACCCCAGATGAAGTCAACCACGCACATATGCATGCACCTCCCGCCAGTCAGTTGGTTTTGGGGTCTCTGCCAGGCATGCACAGAGAGCATGCAGAGGGGGTCAAACATGCATATGTAGGGGGTAGAGGGAGTGCATGGGGGGTCACATGTGCATGCGTGGGGAGGGTTGCATGGGGGTGTCATGTTTGCATTGCATTATGGGTGCATGTGCACGCGCACTTTCAACACGCAACAATGAAAATGTTAGCCATCACTGGTCTAGCCTGTCAAAGAGAAGAATTAGTGGGGACATCATAACTGCATTCCAGTACTTGAGGGCTTGTTACAAAGAAGAGGGGATTGATTTGTTTTCTAGGGAACCAGAGAGCAGGACAAGAAGTTATGGGTGGAAGCTTATTATGGAGAGAACTAACCTCGAAGTAAGGACATATTTTTTGACTGTGAGAGGGATGGAATAAGTTGCCTCCTGGGGTTGTGGAGCACTAGAGGTTTTCACGAATAGATTGGTTAGCCATTTGAATGGGATGGTGTAAAGCTGCTGCCTTAAGCAGAGGGTTGGACTAGAAGACCTTTGAGGTCCCTTCCAGTCTTGTGATCTTATGTATTTTCTACAATAAACATGGGAACACACACAGACTTGGAAAAATATGTCTCCTAAGTTGAATTTAAGACTTGGAAAGAGGTCTCTGACATATTTCTTAGGAAAAACATCAACATGATTTGCTACTGCCTTTTCCTGGAATTTTCTTTTAATAATCACACTTTCTTTACAATTATTTTTGAATGTTAGAAGTTCTGGGAATATTAATCTTTGTTTGTTTTTGATAATGGACATAGACATGGAGTGCTAGATATTCATTATTGTAACTTCTATTGATCTATTCAAATAAAGGTTTCATATTGGAGATACACAAGAGGTCCAGATGACGAGCAACAGAGCAGGAACAATTTATGGGAATTGACCAAAGAGTCTAGCACAATTTCATTGGATTCATGATCTCTGACTAATTTCCTTTCAAGAGAGATTTGAGAAGAAGAAAAAAGTTCTTGTTTTCTCAGTGATAATATGCAGAATCCCTTAGTGATGTTCATAAACTATACATAATTACAAGACATCTTCAGAGAATATATTATTCTGTCATGAGAATTGAGATGTTCTTAGTGTTGATGAACTTACTGAGCTCCTTCTAAAGCAATTCTTCATTTATTTTTTTAATAGGAAAAAGGATCTCCCACGATACACCTGCAAATTCCTGAATAGTTATATAACACCTGGCTTTCCTAGAAAGCAAGTGGATCACCTTCCACCTTGCTGAGCACTTGTAAAAGCTGTTAACATGCTTCATTCTTTCTTAATGGATGTGGAAGATCTTGGAAAGGAAGCAAAGTGAAGTTCTCCTCTGCCATTGGAGAAAGACTGCAGCTCTGGAAATCCCTAGTCATCCAAGAACTAACCAAGAACTTTGCTTAGCTTCCTAGTCCAAAGAAGGGAATGTAAGGTCCAAATCTGATGAGATCATCTTTGTTTTTCCAGAAAAAGAATGAATATTAGTACCGGTTTGGTTTAATAAAGGTATGTTCTAACATCTTTGTTCAAATTCAGGATAAACATTGCTGATGCTTTTTGAGTATTTTTATGATGTTTGCTTTTGGAAAGATTTGCCCCTGATCTTCCCTAAAAGGAAATCTCTGTATAATCTGACAACAAAAACCATAGATCATAGAATAGAATAGAATAGAATAGAAAGAATAGAATAGCAGAGTTGAAAGGAACTTTGGGGGTCTTCTAGTCCAACCCCCTGTTTAGGCAGGAAACCCTACATCACTTCAGACAAATGGTTACCCAACATCTACTTAAAAACTTCTAGTGTTGGAGCATTGGAGCAACTTTTATCTGTGTCCTCAGAGTCACCTGAGTAGTGCTCATCCATCCATCCATCCATCCATCCATTATTTCATCCATCTCCTTCCTTCCTTCCTTCCTTCCTTCCTTCCTTCCTTCCTTCCTTCCTTCCTTCCTTCCTTCCTTCCTTCCCCTTTCAAGCATACATTTCTTTCTTTTTCCTTCCTTCCTTCCTTCCTTCCTTCCTTCCTTCCTTCCTTCCTTCCTTCCTCCCTCCCTCCTCTTCCTTCCTTCCTCAAACTTCCTTCCTTTCTCATCTTCCTTCCTTCCTTCCTTCCTTCCTTCCTTCCTTCCTTCCTTCCTTCCTCAAACTTCTTCCCCTTTCTCTCTATTTCTATCCCTTTACTCTACTCTTTCTTTAATACAATACAATACAATAGTAGAGTTGGAAGGGACCTTGGAGGTCTTCTAGTCCAACCCCCTGCCTAGGCAGGAAACCCTATACCATTTCAGACAAATAGCTATCCAACATCTTCTTAAAGACTTCCAGTGTTGGAGCGTTCACAACTTCTGGAGGCAAGTTGTTCCACTGATTAATTGTTCTAGCTGTCAGGAAATTTCTCCTTAGTTCTGTTGCTTCTCTCCTTGATTAATTTCCACCCATTGCTTCTTGTCCTGCCTTCAGGTGGAGAATAGCTTGACTCCCTCTTCTTTGTGGCAAGCCCTGAGATATCGGAACACTGATATCAGGTCTCCCCTAGTCCTGCTTTTCATTAAACTAAACATACCCAGTTCCTGCAACCGTTCTTCATATGTTTTAGCCTCCAGTCCCCTAATCATCTTTGTTGCTCTTCTCTGCACTCTTTGTAGAGTCTCCACATCTTTTCTACATCGTGGCGATGATGTATTTTACATCGTGGTGATGATGTTTGAGTGATGATAAAACAATGCACACTATATCTGTACTGATATTCAATTTAATCTATACAAGACCTACTTGTTGGACTTTATACTTAGAAACCTTTTCTTTCCATTCCATAGAAGCGACCAAAACTGAATGCAGTATTCCAAGTGTGGCCTTACCAGTGAGATTAAAACCAATTTCATTGTATTTATTTTGTACAATGACAATAAAGGCTGTACTGTACCAAGGCATGAAAAAATGGTATTAACACTTCATGTGATCTTGATTCTATCCCTCTGTTTATGCAGCTGCTGCACACTGCTGGCTCATATTTAAAAGAATATTTTAAATATTTATATTTCAATTAAGATAAATTATTTATGTTATATTCTCATGTTTAAAAGAATATTAAAATAATAATAGAATTGGAAGGGACCTTGGAGGTATTCTACTCCAACCTCCTGCCCAAGCAGTAGACCCAACCCCCTTTCAGACAAATGGTTGTTCAGTCTCTTCTTAAAAGACTCCAGTGGTGGAGCTTGAGTCTATTGCGATAACGTTTGTTTCCCTTGAAAAATAATCTATGTAACTAGCGAAAAATAAACTTGATATGGGCAAGATCTAAATTATTTCCTCAATTCAAATAATAATCAATTATGCAATAGAGGTATTTTATTTTATTTCCTTTTGAAAGACTCTAAAGGCGCATTTCTTTTAGCAAGCATTTGTTCTTAACCTGTTACTGAAAATGTAAGGCATATTGGAGATTATTATTTAAGCAATGTTGAAATAGATTGAAATTTAAGAAATTTCCAGTCATATTTCTTTATTTTGATTTCCACTCATAAGTAGCAAACCAAGAATAGAATTGTGTTATATATGTTTTCCAGCATGATAAAATGTTTGTAATTTCAAAAGTTAGGGCAATTTTTGCACATGTACCAAGTGTTAACAAGTTTCTTGGATTTCTTTCTTAGTTTGCATTGCTACCAAGCGAATCATGGAATAAATTGCTAATGACAAAACATGTAAAAATTCAGATGGACTTTTAAGTGAAAAGGCAAAGGTCGCAATTTATTAATGTTATTTCAGTTGGCTTGACAGTATTGCGGTAATTGAAGAAAACAAATTGACTTGAGTTTGAATGATGATAGATGTGAAAATACATTCTGTCAACAAAGAAAAACTCACAATAACCTATATATTGCAAAAATGAAAACCCTACCAAACTTCATTCAAAATAGGTTTTTTTAGGTTTTTCCTTTTTAAACCAACATCTAAAGGAAATTGTCTTGTCTTAGCGAAAAGAAAACAGATATAAAAATAGAGAAGCAGGAATATTTTTCTACCTGATAGTAATTTTGCAGTTTCATGCATCAAAACACACCCGTTATCAAATTCCTGGAATCATTTTATTAATAGATTAACAGAGTTGAAAGGGACCCTATAGATCATCTAATCCAACCATCCTACTCAAGCAGGACACCTTACACCATTTCTGAAAAATGGCAGTCCAATCTCTTCTTGAAAGCGTCCAGTGATGAAGCTGCCACAACTTCAACTGAAGGCAGCTTCTGTTCCATTGGTTGATTGCTCTCACTGTCAGAAAATTTCTCCTTATTTCCAGGTTGAATCTCTTCTTGATCAGTGCCACGATGTAAAAAAGATGTGGAGACTCTAGAAAGAGTGCAGAGAAGAGCAACAAAGATGATTAGGGGACTGGAGACTAAAACATATGAAGAACGGTTGCAGGAACTAGGTATGTTTAGCTTAAGAGAAAGAAGGACTAGGGGAGACATGATAGCAGTCTTCCAATATCTCAGGGGTTGCCACAAAGAAGAGGGAGTCAAACTATTCTCCAAGGCACCTGAGGACAGAACAAGAAGCAATGGGTGGAAACTAATCAAGGAGAGAAGCAACTTAGAACTGAGGAGAAATTTTCTGACAGTTAGAACAATTAATCAGTGGAACAGCTTGCCTCCAGAAGTTGTGAATGCCCCAACACTGGAAGTCTTTAAGAAGATGTTGGATAGCCATTTGTCTGAAACGGTATAGGGTTTCCTGCCTAGGCAGGGGGTTGGACTAGAAGACCTCCAAGGTCCCTTCCAACTCTACTATTGTATTATTATTGTATAGTTTCCATCCGTTATTCCTTGTCAGGCTTTTAGGTGCTTCGGAAAGTAGCCTGACCCCTTCTCCTGTATGGCAGCTCCTCAAATATTGGAACACTGCTGTCATGTCTCCTCTGGTCCTTCTCTTCACTTGACTAGCCCTGTGCAGTTCCTGTAAGCGTCTTCATATGTTTTAGTCTTTAGTTTCATTACACTGATATGAAAAGATAGCTGTTAGTTGTCAACATCGGCTTTTAACAATGGGAGTTGATCTAAAGATCCCTCATTCTTTTTCCTTCTCCTCAGACAGGAGGCAATGACAGAAGCTGAGAACTTCACCACTGTCAAGGAATTCATCTTGCTGGGACTCACCAGCCAGAGAAAAATCCAATTTCTTCTTTTTGGGATCATTCTCATCATCTACTTGCTTACAGTTTTGGGGAATTTGCTGATTATCATATTGGTGCAGGTTGATTCAGGGCTGCGCACACCCATGTATTATTTTCTCTCACATCTTGCATGGGTAGATATGTGTTACGTAACCACCACCATGCCTCTCATGTTGACTCAGCTCCTGAGTGGAGACGGAGCCATTTCTTTAGCATTCTGCATGATCCAGATATACATTGCAGTGGGCTTAGGGAATGTTGAGCTTCTCCTGTTTGGGGTCATGGCCTATGACCGCTACCTGGCCATCTGCCGTCCTTTACTTTACCCTGTTCTCATGGACAAGAGACGCCAGCTGCAGTGCAGTTCAACATGCTGGATAACGGCTCCTTTGGTCTGTGTGATTTACATTGTCTGCCTTCTTTGCCAGAACTATTGTGGCCCCAATCAGATCAATAACTTCATATGTGAGATGCCGGTGGTGCTGAAACTTGCATGTGGTGATACCAGAATTGCCGGGGCCATTATTTTTGGCATAGGAGGGTTTTTCCTTTTGGTTCCCCTTTCTATTGTGTTGACCTCCTATGGGTTTATTCTTCATTCTGTCTTACAAATGAAATCCAGTGGCCGACGTAAGGCTTTCTCTACCTGTGGTTCCCATCTTATTGTGATCTCCATGTTTTATGGACCTTTGCTTTGGGTGTATATAATTCCGAAGACTGACTCAACTGCTGATCGCGATAAACAGATTGCAATCTTCTATGTTTTGATCACCCCTCTGCTCAATTCTGTCGTTTACACCCTGCGAAACAAGGACTTTCATAGGGCAGTAGCCAAGATCTTGTGAAGAAGGGCTCTTGAAGAAAAGTCACAATAAAAGTATTGTCATGGGTAACCAACTTTTTTTTTTAATAAAAAACCACTGGTCTAACAGTGGTCTAACAGTGAGCATTGTTTGCAAATATCTAAAAGTCTTTGCATCTTTAGTTAGAACAATTAATCAGTGGAACAACTTGCCTCCAGAAGTTGTGACTGCTCCAATACTGGAAGTTTTTAAGAAGATCGATGTTTCAAGGTATTCAGGAAGCTATAACAAGAAACTAGAGGGAGATGAAGAAACTGATGCATAATACCGATGTGAGACTAGGAAAGCCTCAGAAAATTACAATGAACAATGAACAAAAAATTCTGTTTTTGTATCATGCGGCTTTTTCATTAAAAAAAACACACCCAGAATCATTGGTTGAGTTAAACCAACCAATATTACCATGTAATCTACAAGAGTCCAAGTGGAAATAATTCTTTAGATGCAATACAAGCTATGTTAGTTTTCTTTTCAAAAATGTTATTGAAAGAATTCTGGGAGTTGAAGTTCCATATATCTTGGAGTTGCCAAAGTTGAAAAACTCTGGTTTAGAAGGAAGTTGTATGGATATGTACCCTGAAATCAAGTCCTGAATTTTGTGGAAAATCCATATTTCAACCTAGTCTTTTTGGGGGTGGGGTGAGGTGTAATTTTGTTGAAATGTTAAGATCTCAAAATTTAGCTCTTTTGAAATGTGGAGTATATACTGTATCTGCTTCCCTGGTTGTGTTGTGAAAGATGATCATCAAGATTTAGAAGTGTGTTGTACTTTTAGAAATATTGTGATACAACATAGACTACAATTAACAGCTGAATATTTTTCAATGAACCCAACAACTTTGTATCATTGTGATGCTCATCTTAGATTATTAATCAATCCTGGATTAATTCTACAAATGTTCTTCTGAGCCCAGCAACTTCATTTCCAGAGAAGGGAGAAAGAATTTAAGAAAGCAAGAGGACTTTTAAAAAAAAAAATTATTAAGGATTTTTTCAGAAGGTAAACACAATTCAAATGAAAGAAAAAATAAAGAGGAAAAAAAGAAAAGTGGTAAATAATTAGAAAAGAAATAAAAGAAAAAAGGCAAAGAAAGAAAAATGGGAAAAAATATAAAGAAGTGGTTTAGGATCTTCTTCATTGTAATTATAAACATGTTTAAATTGTATCCTCTTTCCCTAACATTACACCATGGTTCCCTTTTTTTTCTGATAATCAAACTCAAATCAAGTTCCAAAGATCAATAAAGGAATTCCAGTTATTGAGAAAAAAGGAATATTTTTTCAGTAGAATAGCTGTCTCTAGGAACATTGCGAGTGTAAGTATTAGAATTTTCATCCAATATTTAGCTGTAATAAAATGGTAATTATGGAAGTGCAGCACAACACAAATAGAGATTACTATATTGGTGGACAACTGGGAAACTATAGAGAGTACAAAAACCATTGATGGGTGAAAAGCAGTGGATCTATCTTTCAACACTTCTATGGACATCATAACATACACAATCCTCACATACATTAGACCAGGACCTAAACATTGTTACACAACTAACAAAAAAGCTTGGATATATCAAAGAGGGAAGGAAATATTCTTTCAACTCACTACTTCCAAACAATCAGAGAACATTTTAACACGAAGCTGAGTTTTTGGGCAAAAACCAGATTGGGAATCTTATTCATGTATTCTGAACTAAAATAGAAAAACATCTAATTTCTCAATAATTTTTTTTTAATTTCTGGTATCTAATCATGTGAAAAAGAACTACAGTGATACAGCATATTGCTTACAAAAACTCAGCTTGTGATAAACACAGGGTCACATACCGTTTTCGACACACATATCTTGTGAGTTAAATTCAAGACTTGAAGACCTGTTCGTGTCATATTTCTTAGGAAAAGCTAATAATCATTCTGTCTATACAATTGTTTTTTTTCATGTTTAAAGTTCTGGGAATAATAATTCTTCAATAAAGGGGAATATTTGTAGTTTACGTGTCAAGACTGATTTACACTTTCACCTTCATTTTTCCTTCGGTTTGACAATAACAGGGAGGGGGCAGAAGATGGAATGCAAGGGTGGTAGAATGGTATTCAAGCATCCATCGGCTTCCATGAGACATTGCTGTCATCTCAAGGACACACCAAGTAGACGTTCCAGTGTGGCTGGTTGTTTCCCATAACAAAATGAACAGGAGTGTTTGGTGGATGTTTTGGATTGTGGGTTGCTTGTAGGGAAAAGGGGGAATTAACTACGCTCTTGAAAGTCCCTTGGACTGCAAGGCGATCAAACCAGTCAGTTCTAGTGTAGATCAATCCTGACTGCCCTTTTGAAGGTCAAATCCTGAAGATGAAACTCAAATACTTTGGCTGGCTAATGAGAAGGAAGGACTCGCTGGTGAAGAGCCTAATTCTGGGAACGATTGAGGGCAAAAGAAGAAGGGGATGACAGAGAATGAGGTGGCTGGATGGAGTCACTGAAGCAGTAGCAGTAGACTCAGGGGATGGTAGAGGACAGGAAGGAGTGGAGGAACATTGTCCATGGGATCACAATGAGTTGGACATGACTTAATGACCAACAACAACAACAAACTATGTGTGCTTTTGCATGGGAAATCCAGAGCTGTTCCAGTGTGGTTTATTCAGTAAAATTTTATATTCTTGGCAAAATAATGTCCCAGGAGTTAGGGTTTCACCAACTGGACAGGGTTGAAATGATGGGTTCTTGGTGTCTCTGAGCTTGCCTGTTTTCCTTTCATTACCCAAACTAGGTAATATCATCACGGTTACTGTTACTGAGGAGTGTGGCTTGCTGTCCGTTTATGTTCTAGTGGCTTGGCTGGTCAGTGTTAGGGGATGGTGGTTTTTAGAGATTCTTTGGACTGAGTCTTTGAACTGCAACAACAATTATTTAGAATGAACATTCAGAAGCCTCACAACACATCCATAAACAACAATTAGCAGTCAGAAGACATGATGAAAACTTTTTCATTTCACAACAGACCAGACAAGACCTACACATAGGTTCAATTGGGAAAAGGTGACCATCCTAGACCAATGTACCAATATGGTTTATTCAGTAAAGTTTTATATTCTTGGTAAAATATTGTCCAGGAGTTCCTTTTCCTGGATTCACCAACTGGACAGGGTTGAAATGAGGAGCCCTTGGTCCCTCTGAGCTTGCTTGTTTTCTTGCTTGTTTTCATTATCCAAACCAGGTAATATCATCACTCCAATAGGGAGTGTGGTTTGCTTTCTGTTTATGATCGAGTGCAGGAGTGAGCAACCCACAACTCTGGAGCTGCATGTGGCTCTTTCATTCCTCTGCTTCAGGTCTCTATCACCGGTTGGCTCCACAATTGATAGGGCTTTCAGTTAGGACAGGTAAAGTAAAAAAGATGAGTCTATGAGTCCATAGAGAAGACTCTATGGTGGGGGAACCAGACTTCCAGTCGACTCCAGAATTGAATGGGGGGCTTCCAGTTAGGACCTTTGAGTCTCTTTGAGTGTTTAAGGTTGCTGACCCCTGTTCTAGTGGCTTGCCCTGTTAGTGTTGGGGGGTTAGGTTAGAAAGTCTTGGGACTGAGTCTTTGGACTGCCACAACCTCTATTTAGGACAAACAGTCAAAACACTGGCAGATTGGGGCAGAGCTGATGTCGCGATGATACGATGTGCGATCTTGGAGCTCCAAGATCGCCATCGATATCGCTGCCACTGGACGGTCCTTTTGGACCTAAACCATCCCGTAGAGATGGTGATAGAGAAGGGCACATCCTGCTGATCCCAGGGACATCGCAAAGTCCCTGGTAGATCCAGGAGAAGCTCATTTTTCTGGCCACAGAGAAGCAGCCATTGAAGCTGCTGAAAGTTGGGACAGCTCCAGAATGGAAAAAAAGCAGGAGAGAAAGTGTGTCGAATTAGTGAGATAAATTTTATTATCAGAGAAGAGAACACACAAAAAGATCAAAAGTAAGGTTACAATTGAAGAGAGAAGAGGTTAAGCGATGAGATTAAGCCTGAGTCAAACTTAGTGCGTTATCTTTCTTTAAAATTTTTTGGGATGGAATTTTTTACAAATGCTTTTTACTTTTTAAACTGGACCGGTTTTTATTTTCTTCTTCTATTTTTCTTTTTTTTAAAATACTTATTGATTAAGACTTTCTCTCTTTTTCTCTTTTCAACACTCTATTGAACTTTTTTCCTAAGAACTTTTCTCCTTAAGTTTGGACTATAAAGAGGAGAACATTGCCACTTAGAGGCTTGGAGGCTTGGAAATATTGTTTTGCTTATTTTCTTTGAACATTTGATCTACATTTCAAGGTTTCTGAACTTGTTTATTGAAAACGATAGTGGGAAGAGCATGGACTGTGTATACAGGTGTTCCTCTGGGATACTATCAGTAGCTGGATTAGAGTGAAAAGAAAGCCTTGACTTGAAAGAATACAGTGAACTTGTTTGGAATTTAATAAAAAAGCTTTGGATGATATAGTGGCAGTGTTTACTATCTGGAGGAATGGTGCAACATGAAAAAGAAAAGGAAGTAACCTTGCAAATGATTATGCAAGAAAGTCAAAAAATACAAGGAAGGACTTCCGGTTCCGGCGGCTGACGGCGACGGGCAAGCCTTGCCCGCCCCGCGCATCCCCGGTGGGCTTCCCACTCCTTGGGGGGCACAGGACGCCCTGTAGAGGCATCCTGCCGGAGGGGCGGCACTGCGGGGCATCCCTGGATTGGCGGCGGCCGGCAGGGGCCCCTCTGCCTCGCTCCAGGCACTGGGGAGCACAAAGGGGAGACGCGCCGGCGTCTTCGCTGTGAGGCTGATCGGAGAAAAAGAGAACAGAAGGATGTGGCTGCAGTGTGGTGAGGCGTGAACTTCCTCCATTCCCTTTAACAATTTTAACAAGAATCAGTCAGCTGTTTAAATTTTACTTTCAGCTTGAATCGGAGAGGCGCGGCTGAGGGAGGGGGATTTCCCGCCCTCCCTCGGACAGGCGGCTGGAAATGATTTTGCTCTTAGCCCCAGGGAAAGGAGGAGGGAGAGAGCCAACCAATGATGTCACGCCCCTACTAAGTGAATTTTCGGATTTAAACCTTAAAACAATGATAATCTGGAAACTTTGGGAACTCTGAACTTTGAAAACTTTATTTGTTGCCTCTAAACCCGAAGCTGGCAGGGCAAGATGGCACACTTCCGTTGTCTTTATGAAATGTGAAATCTGACTCCACCTTTAAAGCTCCAGGCTTCCGGTCTTTGTCTCCGTGCTACTCAGATAAATCTCTTGTTGATTGCTGTCTTTTGATCTCCCTGGAGTGAAAAACTGAAATGGCAGGTAGACCGGGGGTGGTTCCCTCCGCAGCTTGCGCATGGTGGCCAACGGAATTCTGGTTTTCCCGCCGGTCTTGTGTGACTGCTCCGCATGTGATGGCTGTCTTCGAATTTGCTGTCCTCGGCCTCTTGATCGGTGGCCTCATAGTGCACTTTGGCTTGTCTGGCTCCCGGCTGGATCATGCTGTATCCCCGTTATATTGTTTCGGAAGATTTGTCCGCTGATTCAGAAGCTCTCGCCTCGTGTAGCGCGATTTGCAGGCTTAGGTTGGGTTTAGCCAACAATCGTTTTTGTAACGAAATGTCTTTTAACCCGCATATCAGGCGATCCAGGATTTGCTCGTCCAGATCCCTGAACCCGCAATGCGTGGCTGCTTTCCGAAGTGCTGCAACATACTGGTTGATGGTTTCTCCCGCCTTCTGGTTCCTCGTGTTGAATCCTTGGCGGCAAACGTGGCGGGAAGGTTTTGGCGCGTAATGTGTTTGCAGCGTCTGTTGCAGCGCCGTCCATGTTACCGCCTGGATGGGGGTTGGCTCTGAGAGATCCCTGGCCGTCTCGAAAACCTCTCGACCGCAGTAGCTCAGGAACATATTCTTTTTCCGGGAGTCCGGTACTCCCGTGAGATCGTTTGCCTCGAGGAAGCACTCGAATCTCAGCATGTAGGATTCCCAATGCTCGGCGATTGGGTCGTATGGAGTTGGAGGAGCATGCATCGACATCTTGTCTGCGTTTGAATTTGCCGCACTGAAATGGCTGCCGGAACTTCTGCCAAATTCCGGGGCTGGATCGGATCCGTAGATTTTGGAGGTAGCTTCTTCGTCCTATCTGTCTCTCGATCCCACCTTCGTCGCCAATGTTAGATTCTGGCAACGAGAGAACAGACTCCAGACGATAGTGACAACAACAGCTCTTTATTTAGTACTAGTAGTGATCCAGCTTGGGTTGGGGTCTAATAGCTCCCCTTTTATAGGGATCGGGTACACCTCCCGTCCAATCAGAACAACCCCTTGTTCCCACCCTAGTGGCGGACCTGAGTGGAGACTTACAGCGGTATATGCTAATATCTAACACCAGAGCACTACCCACAACAAAGAAAACCCACCAACTGCTTCAGGGACCTTCTAAAAAGATGCAGATTACCAGCTGTCTGCAAAGAGTATGATTCTTTCCATTCCCCACTATCCTGTCGGAGCTAAAGAAGCTTCTTGGATGAAAAGCAAAATGTCTTCCAAAAAAAAAACAAGAAATTCAGTTGCCTCCTGAAAAAGCACCTTTGGGATAACCATGACCTCGATAAGTAAGAATTTCTACTGACTTTTTGCTTCTTAAACTGTTACTGAAAATATGCACAATATTTGAGATTTCTATTCAAGTAATCTTGACATAAAATCATCAAAGACAATCACATCCACCAATATATTTCCTTATTTTGGTGGCCATCCATAACTTGCAAATCATGAATAGAAGTTCCTTACATATATTTTCCAGCAGGAGAAAATGCAATTTTTGAAGCTGTGGATTTTTTTTTTTTTTGCAAAATTACCTAATTGTGCCAAACGTTTCCAATCTTTTTAGTTTGCAGTGCTACAGAAAAAATAACTGAAAATATTACTACCATCCCTGCAAAAGTTCATAAAATTTAATTTAAATCCATGGCTAAAAGTAGCTAAATAATCAAAGTCAATTGCTCCTGTTTTGTTTGCTTTCTCAGTCTGTCAGGACTGCAGTAACTAAAAAAATTCTTAACATGAGACCAAATATTTAGATTTTCTGAGAAGAAATCCCCCTCCCATAAAAGCTACAGTTGGCAAAAAAGGAGAGAGATTTCACCCCAAATAAATTATTTAAATTCTCTAAATTCTCATTAAAATTATATCTAGAGAAAAATTATTTTGATTGAGATATAGGAAAAGCCAGGGATATTTTTTTTAAATCTGATAGTAATTTTGATGTTCCCTGCATCAAAGCACACTTATCTTCAAATGTTGATAATATGATTTCCTGGAATAATTCCTGATATGAGGAATGGCTGTTGGTCATTGTCACTGCGTTAATTGGTTTGCCAACTTGTGCTTATATTCTGAGTTATACAGTAGACTGAACTGTTTCTTATCTGACAATGATTAATGATATGAGGAATGGCTGTTGGTTATCATGGCTGTATTTTGGTGTAATTACATATTTTAAAAATGATAAGTCAGTCTCATTCTTTCTCCTTCTCCTCAGACAGGAGGCCATGACAGAAGCTAAGAACTTCACCTCTGTCAAGGAATTCATCCTGCTGGGACTCACCAACCAGAGAAAAACCCAACTTCTCCTCTTTGGGATCATTCTCATCATCTACTTGCTTACAGTATTGGGGAACATATTGATCATCCTATTGGTGCAGGTTGATGGAGCACTCCACACACCCATGTATCAGTTTCTTTCCCAACTTGCAGGGATAGATATCTGCTATGTTACCAGCACCATGCCTCTAATGTTGACTCAGCTCCTGGCTGATGATGGAACCATTTCTTTAACATTCTGCATGATCCAGATGTATTTTGCCTTGGCTGCAGGTTCTTTTGAGAGTCTCCTGTTGGGAGTCATGGCCTATGACTGCTACCTGGCCATCTGCCGCCCATTACTCTACCCTGTTCTCATGGGCAAGCAGTGCCAGTTGCAGTTCACTTTAGCTTGCTGGATCACTGCTCCTCTGATCTGTGTGATTTGCCTTGTCTGCCTTGTTTGCCAAAACTATTGTGGTCCAAATCTGATCAATCACTTCATATGTGAATTGCCGGTGGTGTTGAAACTTGCTTGTGGTGATACAAATACTGCTGAGGACATTATTTTTGGTTTAGGTTCCTTTGTCCTTGTGGTTCCCTTTTGTATGATATTGATGTCCTATGGATTTATTCTTCATTCTGTGTTACAAATGAAATCAAGTGGACAGCGTAAGGCTTTCTCTACCTGTGCCTCCCATCTACTTGTGGTCTTCTTGTTTTGTGGCCCTTCCATCTGTGTGTATCTGCTTCCGCAAGCTGATTCAGCACCTAATCGTGATAAACAAATTGCAGTCTTCTATGTTGTCATCACTCCCCTGCTCAACTCTATCATTTATACTCTGCGAAACAAGGACATTCATAGGGCAGTAGCCAAGATTTTGTGGAGAAGGACCTTTGAACAAAACCATTAGGGTTGTCTCAAGGTTGATCAACTTTTCTTTTTAAAAATAGCCAAGATGGTCTAACCGTGGATGATTTTGAGTATTGCTCTGCAATAACTTGAAAGTCTGTGTTTGTCAACCTAGAAATAAACTCTGTTCTGTGTATGAGTGATCTCTCAGCCTGGTCTTTATTCAGTAATTGTGTTGAGATGTTGCAACCTCTAAGTGTAGCTCTTATGAAATGAGGAATACAATGTTCTCATGTCTACTTTCCTGGTTGCGGTTTAAAAACTTTTAGAAAGTATCACACTTTAAACTGTAGAGGAGCAAATATGAAACAAAATGAACCTCATATAAAATGAAGGATTACGGGATTCAGGTAGGTTAATTTAACCAATTCTTTAGAATAGAATATAGAATAACAGAGTTGGAAGGGACTTTGGAGGTCTTCTAGTCCAACCCACTGCTTAGGCAGGAAACCCTACACCACTTCAGACAAATGTTTATCCAATCTCTTTTTAAAACTTCCAATGTTGGAGCATTCACAACTTCTGGAGGCAAGTTGTTCAACTAAAAATCTGGGTGCGTCTTAAACATCAAATACAGCATTTTTTTGCCTCCTGAAGCCATGCCCCCTTCACCAAAATGACTGTGCATAGCCTTATGGAGGCTTTCAAAGAGTTCCAGGGGGCTGGAGAGGGCAGAAATGAGCAAAAATTCGGCCATCTTTTGCCTCCCCCCAGCTCCCAGAAGCACTCTAGAAATTTCCATAAGGCTATGCATGCAATTTTGTTGACAAAAAGGGCCCATTTTGTGAAAAAATGGACATTTTTGCTCATTTTTGCCCCCCAGGAGCACTTTGCAAGTCCCCCCACAGCTATTCATGCCTTTTAAAAAAAACAGGCCCATTTTTGTGAAAAACGGGCCGTTTTTTGGAGGTTTGCATAATGCAAAAACTCCCCCCCCTTTGGAAAGCTCTTTAACTGATTGATGAGAATTACATTGATCAAGTGCTGTGCCAGCAGAAACAAAATCTTAGGTGTTGCAGATTGCCAGTGATTTCCTTCTCCAGCACATGGATAAATACACCTGGAAACATATACCTACTTATCTACTCTCTCTCTCTCCCTACCTACCTATTGTATTTCTCTCTCTCTCTCTATTTCTATCTCTCTCTATCCCTTTATCTACCTTCCTACCTACCTACCTAACTACTCTCCCTCTCTCCCTACCTACTGTACTTCTCTCTCTTTCTCGCCCTCTCTATCCCTCTATCTACCTACCTACTTTTTAAAAAAATTGCCTCTTCCAAACCTTGGTGCATCTTATACTCCAGTGCGTCTTATACTCTGAAAAATATGGTAATTGTTCTAACTGTCAGGAAATTTCTGCTTAGTTCTAGGTTGCTTCTCTCCTTGATCAGTTTCCATCCATTGCTTCTTGTCCAGCTTTGAGGTGCTGTGCAAAATTGATCCTCTCTTCTTGTGGCTTCAAAATCTAAGGGACCAGTTTGGACAGAACTCAGCAGCACTTTTTCATGCGGTTGTTGATAAAAATATGATCACCAACGTCCGATGATGGAAGAGGAAGAAGAACATTGTAGCTTTGGCAGCTGATCTCTTCCTAACCATCTCCTAAAACTTGCTTCTTAATTGCAAGTTCATCTTCCATGCAAAGTATTCAAATCCCATCCTGTTAGTTGTTCTTTTACTCACTTATATTTTTGACAGTTTTGTTTTGGCTTTCATTTAATAGTTTATAACTAGAAACAGGATATTTTTCTAAGTTAAATAAGTTATCATCAATCTTCCTTTGCTATACCAGGAAAGTAAAATGAAAAATTATCTTAAAATTGATGACAAATTAAAGGAAACGAATTCTTTATTCTTGGTATATTTTTTATAAGCCCATGTTGCCCTCAAAGAAACAATATTATCTCCTAGATATTCACAGGCTGACTATATAATCTGTCCTATAATTTTTACTGGTATTGTTCTTAGGTGACCAGAATGAGTCTTCATTTCTATGCAACATTTCAGAAAAAAGGGAAGATGTTCCTTAGAATATGCTGCAATGAAATGAATGAAACTAAGGAGAAATTTATTGACAGTTAAACAATTAATTAGTGGAATGACTTGGCTACAGAAGTTGTGGGTTCTCCAACCCTGGAAGCTTTCACGAAAAAAATCAGACAATGATTTGCCTGAAATGGTAGACGGATTCCTGCCCGAGCAGAGGGTTGGATTAGAAGACCTGCAATGTGACTTCCAATTCTATTATTCTGTTTGGTTATAATTCAATGAGATTTTATTTTAGATAGGTGAGATTAAACCTATCTTTAGATATTTGTCCTGTAATATTTACAGGCATTGTTAGCTGGACAGAACGAACTTACACATGTATCCAACTCTTCAGAAAAGAGAGAAAATATTCTGGAGACAAAATATTCTGCAGTGAATTCATTCATGACATTTTATTTTCAGTAGATCTTAATAGGATTGTATTGTAAGGTCTTCCAAAGAACATGTACCACTCATACAGTGTTGGGATTCAAACAATTCCACCACTGGTTCAATGAAAATGCATGTGTGCACATGTGCATGTGCAGGGCTTCCGCCACAGGGTGAACCTCAGCTGAGTAGCCTCAAGGGCCTGCTCCCCTCCATCTCTGTTCTCTGGGGCAGCGGCTGCTTCTCTCCGCACTGCTGGAAGAGCATCTTGTTCATTTTAGCAGCTGTGAGCCACTGCTTTCCTCTAAATCCGGTGACGGGACTGAGTGGTGAGCTGGTGGGTGGGTGGGGCCAATCAGAGAGGTATTTGCTATTTCTCTGAAAAACTCAAAATTTCCACTACTGGGTCGCCTGAACTGGTTCGAACTGGCTGAATACTACCTCTGCACTCGCAGTGTTGAAATATTGTAGAAATCCTTCTGAATGTACTATAGCAATGAAGAAAATATTGTCTATGAAAATTCCTGCTCAATGTATCACTTATTAGGGGAAGATATATTGCTCTTAAAGTTGTGATGTCACGTTCCGGCCTTCACATTGCATACAAACAGCGATTCAGTTTGTTTGGTGAAAAACTTTTATCTCTATCTAACAAACTACGTGATAACCAGCACTAAATGACAATGATACAAAGGTAATCAAGTCCAAGTCAGTTCTCACCAAGTTAACACCACCACCCATATATATACAATTACCCCACCCAGCTCCACCCACAACTCCAAGCAGATGATAGCCACCCACCATCACCAATCACCATGACCCACACCTCCAGCCACACACCCACTCAATGTCATCATAGCCTCTTTCCTGGTTAGCCACATCCGAGCAAAAGAGTTACATCAGAGTAGGCAGTTGCACCTGAGTAGAAGAGTTACATCAGAGTAGTCAGTTGCACCCGGGTAGAAGAGCCACATGCAGCTACAGGCTCAATTGACATCAAAGAGGCAACATCAACATGGCAGCATTAGTGGTGTGTAAGCATGACTGAGTGGGCATGGTGATGGACAGGGTCCCCCTAGATCAGCGATGGCGAACCTTTTTTGGCTTGCGTGCCACAAGTGGGAGGAGCGCAGGGCGGTCGCACCCATAATGCAACGCACGATCCTCCCAGTGCGCATGCGCGCACAATGCATGACGCCATTTTTACATGCTTTTTTTGCCCTCCCCAGGCTTTATAGGAGCCTGGGGAGGGCGAAAAGAGCCTCCCCCACCCCCCTGAGGCCCTCCGGAGGCTTCAGGGACCGTCCGGAGGCTTCCATGAAGCCTTCGGAACACTTAAAACCACCCTCCGAGCAAACCGGAGACTTCCGGGTTGCTCCAAGGGTCGTTTTAAGCGCTCCGAAGGCATCAGGGAAGCCTCCGGACGGTCCCTGAAGCCTTCGGAACGCTTAAAACGACCCTCCAAGCAACCCGGAAGTCACTTCCGGTTTGCTCGGAGGGTGGTTTTAAGCATTCCGAAGGCTTCAGGGAAGCCTCCGGACAGTCCCTGAAGCCTCGGGGGGGGGAAGGCTCTTTTCGCCCTCCCCAGGCTCCTATAAAGCCTCTGGAGCCTGGGAAAGGCGAAAAATAGCTTTTAAAAAGGTGAAGTCAGCTGGCCAGCGCGTGCATGAGTGCTGGCCAGCTGACAGGGCAGCGCCTCGCGTGCCTTGACAAATGGCTCCGCGTGACACTTGTGGCACGCATGCCATAGGTTCGCCATCACTGCCCTAGATGGCAGCCTGAGGGCTGACATGCCACCCCCTACCAGTGGAGAGGATTCTGGAAGAAAAAAAGCACTATTAGCAGTATCCTCTATAGGTTTATCAGGGTATTGACGATGGAACCGGGTGATCAGGTGTGGTGTGCGCACCTCAGATGACCTCACCCACGATGCATCTGTAAACAGGTATCCCTTCCAAACTACTAAATACTGTAAAGTGCCATGATGACGTTGGGAATCTACTATCTGTTCAATTTCATAATGGCATTCACCATCAACCTGCACCGGAGACGGTGGTGTTGGAAGCTTATGCAGCCCAGTGGCAGTCACTGGTTTGAGTAAACTGCTGTGAAACACCGGGTGGGTTTTCCCCAACATGGGAAGCAGCTTAAATTCTACTGTGACCGGATTAATTGCTCTGACGATTGGGAATGGACCTATGAACTTGGGACCCAGCTTACGGCAGGGCACTTTAAGGCGTATATACTTGGTAGATAAAAATACCTTATCCCCAACCCGAAAGATTGGACTGCGTTTCTTGTCGGCGTGTCTCTTGTACATGTCTGCTGCAACCCACAATGCTTTTCCCACACTGGATACATGTAGTCTATCCATTCCTTTATAGATCTGTGATCAGCAGTGGCTTGAGGACATTCAGGTATAGCCATGAAATCAAACCCATTCACAATACAGTAGGGGGTATACCCAGTACTACTATGTACTGCATTGCTATGTGCAACTTCAGCAAATGGCAGTAGACACGCCCAATCAGTTTGCTGGTAATGCACATAACAACGGAGATACCGTTCCACTGCAGCATTAGTTCTCTCTGCTGTGCCGTTGGTAGCCAGATGGAATGCAGAATTCAAACCCTGAGAGGGCCCCACCCTCTTCAGGAAACTGCACCAAACTTGAGCAGTAAACTGTACTGCACAATTGGAAATTATATGTTTAGGTACACCATGCAAATAGTAAATATGTACTAGGAATAGTTTGGCCAATTTTTTAGCTGACGGAAGCCCTGGACAGGCAATGAAATGAGCCTGTTTTGAGAACAAATCAACTACTGTCCAGATAAAGGTATTCCACTTACTCTCTGGCAACTCCACAATGAAATCCATTGCTATGTCTTCCCAGGGCTGAGTGGGCTTTGCTACTTGTTGTAACAAGCCAGGTGGCTTTCCTGGCTGGCTTTTCATAGTTGCACAAACGTTACAACCCTGAACATATTCCTCAATATCCCACTTCATCTTTGGCCATCAAAACTGCCAATTCGTCAAATGCAGTGTTTTCAGGAATCCACAATGTCCTGCTATCTGTGCGTCGTGACAACACTGTAAAACTGCTATCGTTGTTCTGTTGGAACATATATTTTTGGCCTTTTCCAGACTAAACCATCTCTTTTGGTTAGAGTCTGCTGGTATGCCCAAATATTTTAAAAAATTAAAATTAAAAATAAAACAACCCCTGGTATTCCCAAATATTTAAAAAAAAATAAAAAATAAAAATATGGTTTTCTGCCTGGATGGTCCTCTGTAATGAGCCAAAAGACAGAAAAGGGGAGTAGTGAGCTCCCTCCCATATTTGGGCATACCAGGGGTTGTAACACAAATACATACCTATTTCCCTGGCTCAGCTGATAAGGAGGAGAGCCTGTGGCTTAGTGGCTAACAAATCTGCCTAATATGTAACACAGCCCAGGTTCAAATCCCAGTAAGAGTATGGCTAGCTGATGAGAGCTAAATAGCTTGAAATAGATCTATACTAGTCTCCCTTTATTTATTATAATTACATATAATGTCTTGAAAGCTAGAGTGGCAGTAATTTACAATTTGGAAATATGGATCAATTTTCAGTAGAGGAAACTTTAACTTGGGACGCAATTCAAAATTTATTGGAGGTAACTGGGAGAATTGAGAAGAAGATGGAGTTTATATTAGAAAAAAAATGATGGAGATGGAGCCCCAAAAATTGAAGAGAAAAATGAATACAAAGATAAGAAAACTAATGATTTGATTTCTGGAGTGAAAGTGGTTGAAAGTGAAAAAATGGGAGTATGGAAAAGGGAATTCGATGGTCCTGAGCTCTACCCCAAATTTCAAGGCACAAAAGAAGAAAAAAGAGAAAAAAATGATGGTTTTAAAGAGAAAAACCTTATCAGAAGCACGGTTGATAATCTCAGATAAATAAATTAAAGTAGCAAAAGGGCACCGAGATTACTTGAGAGATGCAACAAGCAACAAGGTGCGGAGAGATGTCCATAAAAACTTTACCAAGGAAATAAACAGAAGGACAACTTCACAAATGGCAAAAGAAATAAGACTATATGCCTTCTGGAAGGACACAGGTTGATATATGAAAATTGATAATAAAAAGATAGCTAAGTATGATGATTAGTAAGTAGGAATTTAGTAATTTTTAGATTGCTTTGTTAAATAAATAGTTGATAATGGTAACAAGGTACATTTCTATGTTGGCTGGAGGTTAGGAAGTTGGATATAAGTAATAAATGATTTCGTTAACAAATATTAATGATAACAATAATAATGAAATGATAAGAGATATAGTTAAGGACATATATATGTACTGGTTTAATATAAGGAATTTGGATATAAATTGCAAACAGTGATTTGGGGGAAAAAGGTTTAGAAATTTAGTTAATTAATTCTTATTTTGAATATGTTATAAAGGTGTAATGTTATTGGATATATGAAAGTAGATAACAAAAAATTTAACTGAGCTTTATAATTAATAAGTAACAATTTAGTAACTTATAGATTGTTATGTTAAATGAACACTTGATAAGGGCAATAAGATACACATATATGTTGGTTTGATGAGAAGAAAATGGATATAAACAGTAAAGGATTTTTTGTTAACCAAATTAATTATAACAACTAATAATGGAATGATAAAGATAAGGGATACAGTTAATGATATGTGTGTGTGTGTGTGTGTGTGTGTGTGTGTGTGTTGTATTTGTGTTGATAAATAAATAAAGGGAAACTAGTATAGATCTATTTCAACCTATTTAGGTCTCATCAGCTAGCCATACCCTTACTGGGAATCGAACCAGGGCTGTATTGCATATTAGGCCGATGTAATGGCCACTAAGCCACAGGCTCTCTTCCTTATCAGCTAGGCCAGGGAAATAGGTATGTATTTGTGTTACAACCCCTGGTATGCCCAAATATAAAAAGGCAACATTAAAAATAAAATATCGTTTTCTGCCTGGATGGTTCTCTGTAATGAGCCGAAGGACAGAAAGGGGGAGTAGTGAGCTCCCTCCCATATTTGGGCATACCAGAGGTTGTAACACAAATACACACACACACACACACACACACACACACACATGTACTACCATAACAAAAGGAACCTAGACAGAAATTGTAAACAGTGACTTGGGGGGGGGGAGGGGGCTTAGAAACTTTGTCAACTAATCTTTGTTTAGAATATGTTATAAAGCTTTAAGGCTATTGGATGATTTTGTAATAATTAATGAAATGCCATCAGGTGGTTGTGTTTTTAACTGTGGACTATTTTAGGCAAAAGGACATTAAAACAATTTCAGTCAAATGAGAACTATGCTATGATAGTAAGACCCATTAAGAATCTTTGACATTTGATATGAATATAAGTAATGACTACGAAAGAGATGCACGAAAGCTAATTGTAACCAATTGACACATTTTCTACAAGATGCAATGTAAGATGATGATTTTTTTTGTGCTGTTTGTTTAATAAAAATAAAAAAAAATCTTGCAAAAAAAATTTTTTTTAATGATATTTCTGAAGTTTTTAAAAAAGTTTCACACTTACAATGAAAGTCTGGTACAGAATGACTCTAGGTAGAAAGTAAGTTATTGGATTTAGGCACGGAAGATAAAATCTGTCAGGCTCCTAAATCTAAGAAAGTTACAACGCGGCACCAAAAAAAGTGACTTACGATCATTTTTCACACGGACGACCATTGCAGCATCCCCTTGGTCATGTGATCGAAATTCTTATGGTTGTCAACTGATTTCTCTTTATGACTGTGTCCTGTCTCATGAGATCTGCTTTTGCGACTAAGTTAAGAAATGCAACAATTCTCGAAATGCAAACAGGGAGAAGGTACCTTCTTTCACTCATTGTGGCCATGAGAAAGTGAAAAGATATGGGCTGAATGTACAGAATTGGCTGCAGGACTTAATTAAATGTCAAATAGAATTCAAACCGGAAATGTTTCTCCTGGGTATAATTAAGGTGAAATATAATAGAAATATGATGTTACATATAATAACGGTGGCAAGGATTGCTTTTGCGCAATATTGGAAGAAAGATAGTATTCCGCCAAAGGAAATAGTAATCCAAAAAATATTTGATTGTGCAGAAATGGAGAAACTCATGTTAGTGTTAAATGGAAAGTATGATTCGGAATATTATGTGGTATGGGAGAAATGTTATGAATGGATAAATAATAGAAATAAGAAATGGAAATGTTCACACGGTTAGAACATTTGGAAACAGAATGTATATAATGTATCAGATATCGATTCTAGTTGTGTGAATAATGCCACTGATCTGTTAAATATGTGATAGAAGCATGTAAAGAAAAATCGTGTAATAAAAATAAATATTAAAAAGAGAAAGAAATGCAATGATTCACTTAACAACTGTGGCAAGAAAAGTCATAAAATGGGATGAGCCCACTTAACAAGTGTTTCACTTAGCAACATACATTTTGGGCTCAGTTGCGGCCAAACTTGAGGAGTACCTCTAGTTCCTTTTATTGTTCCTTAAACAAACCATATGCTCTTGTCTTGCTCCTCTGGGTAAGTGCTTCCACCATTTTGGGAACGCAGACTACATCCCACCAAAAGTCTTATTATTTTGGCTCCAGGAAACAGGATTATTAAATATTAAATCCATGTCCTCTCCTGCCATATCATTTCTAGGTATTCATAGGGTGACTATGTCCAGAGGTGGGTTCCTATTATTCAGTCCGTTTCGGCTGAATAGGTAGTAACTCCATCGGACATGTGACTGTACCAATTCTGTGATCAGTGGCTGCTAGATAGGCAGGAACGCAGACAGACGCCGTGAGGCAAATCCAACCATCGCTTATTAACAGGCAACAAGAACTACAAGTACAGGAGAGAAGCGGGAGCAGTCCCTGCCTGACAGCTATTTATATGGAGCTGTCAGGCAGGGCGGCCAATCAGGAAGCGGGGATTGCCCCCGTTTAGCCAGGCCGCGTCTCGACCAATCAGACGCGACCTGGCTGTTGCTGGCAGACTCGGGCACACTCTTGACATCATTGCCAGGACTCTACAGTGGCGACATCTTGATTTTCGGTTCTGCACATGTGCAGAACAATCTTCATTTAAAAAATGTACTTTTTATTCATTTTTTAATGGTGTTTGCATGCGCAGATTGTTTAAAATGAAAATGCGTGCGATTTTTTTCCCTACTGAACCAGTAGTAATGGCGGCTGGAATCCACTCCTGGTAGTGTCCAATAATTATGTCTGACATTTCAGGTAGCTGAGCAGAACAAGTCAACATTTCTATTTTACGCTTCAGAAAAAAAGAAAACGCACTCCGAAATATGCTGCAGTTTAACTCAATGAGACATTCTGGAATATGCTTATGCTGCAATAAACTGGATGAAATTTTATTTGCAATATACATTAATAGGATTAACACATTAGGAGTCCATTGCAAGGATATTTAACCACTCACAGTATTGAAATATTGTAGACCTCTGTCTTAATGAACTGGAATGATGGACCAAATGCAGTCTATGACAATTCCTTCTCAATGTAGCATATATTTGGGAAAAATTATTGACTTGAACGTTGGAATCTATGAATTTAAATTTGGGACCATTGCAGCTTTTTAAATAAACCACACAGGAAACTAAAAGTTGACTTTTCCTTCTTTAAAAGCACATATGAAATCAGTATAAATTCAACGCTGTATACTGGCGGTATATTTTTCTATACATTTCAATTCACCAAGCAGTAGAAACCTTTGAAATGATGTTGCCTGAAATTTTAAAGTAAAGGTCCACAAACCCTTCTGCTCATTGACTCTTTCATGAGGTTTCAGATTGTTCATCGACCCGCAAACATTTATTATATGAAACTATTTAAATAAATACTTATTTAACTCATAGTACTATTACTAACAATAGCAGCAGCAACAATAATGCCTATTCCCATTGACCCTTGCAGATCAATATTGATCACTATGACAAAACCTTGTTTGAAGATATATTTTAATTTCTGAATTAATTAATATATATGCTATACACAACACAAACACACAAACTATGTATATACTATATATATAATATTATATACATAGTATATACTAATTAAGACTCTAAGTGATGGATATTCCTTAGTTTAACCTCTGTTGATATGTTCAAACAATGGCCGATACTTGAATACATTTTTGAGATACACAAGAGGTCAAGATTAAGAGAAACAAAAAGTATATAAATTATTGCAATAGGTCAAAGGGACCTGAGCAATTTCATTCAGATCATGATCTCCTATCAATTTCCCTTCAACAGAGATTTTGAAGAGCAAGTGGAGCAAAGATTTGTATTCCCAATGTTAATATGCAGACTCTCTCTATTCTCTTGATGATGTTTATGGGCTCAGAAATTATAAATATTCCCAAGATACCTTCAGATAGTATATCATTCTTCCATAATAATTTAGATGTTATTCTTAGTATGAACAAATAGGCTGCCAAGCTCCTGTGAAGAATATTCCATTTTATTTTTTTATTAAGACAACTTCTGTGACAATTCATATATGCTTTTTCATCACAGAGACATAATTTCTGTCCCTTATAGATGTCCAATATCTGGCTTCAGTAGAAAGGAAATGGATCATCTTCCATCATGCGGGTTAACGTAGTAGAAGGTGATCATCCGATTAGCTTTTTTATGAAGGCTGAGGAACATCCTGGAAAAGAAGAAAGGTAATTTTATATTCTGTCACTGGAAAAGATAATCTGGATATCTTTAGTCATATCTATTCCAAGTATAACCATATCCAACTTTTTTTAGCTTCCAGGTCCAAAGAAATCTCTGTCCTACTGTCTCCATTTATTTGTACCCATGTACTGTGTCCATACTTAGTTTATACTTATACCTGTTATCTTTTACATGTTGGACAAACTGAATAAAATAAAATAAAAATAAAGATCATCTAGATGAGGAACCTGATGAGATAATCGTTGTTTTTCTAATAAAATAATCTGTGTTACTAGACCAGAAATAAAGTTTAATGAGGGCAGATAGTAATTTGTTTTCTAATGTGAATAAATACAAAAATATATTTGTGACGTAACAGAGGTGGTTCTATTTTGTTACTTTTGTGAAAAGACTCTAGAATAACATTTCTTTTCAGGAAGTATTTTTTCTTAATATGTTACTATTAAATTATTAATAAATTACCATACTAGCAATATTGAAGTAGAATCCTTTAAAAAACTCACCACTATATTTCTTTATTTGGGTTTATTTTGAGGAGGAAACCAATAACAGAATTATCTTATGTATAATTTACAGCATGGGAAAATATTTGTAGTTTCTGAAGCTAAGGCAATGTTTGCACAATTATCTGGTTGTAACAAATTCCTTTGATATTTTTTTAGTTTGCATTGCTACAGAAGAATAAATAACAGAATAATATTTTACTAACCATGAAGCCTATATGTAGTGAAATTTAAACCAATTGCCAAAAGTAGTTAATTATGGAAGTTGTTTCAATTGTTGTTGATTTGTTCCCTTTGCTATTTTGCAATAACAACCACAACAAAATAATCTTACTATGAGGTTGAATATTTACAATGATGATTGATATAAAAGCACAATCTATCAACAGGAAAAAAAAAACCACACACCACAGCTACAGATGGCAAGAAAATAGACTTTACCCAAAATAAGTTATTTAGATTCTGCCTCTTTAAACCTGATCTCTAAAGCAAATAAAGGAGAATGATAGGAAAGAAATAAAACAAGTTTATTTTTCCATCTTGTAGTACTTTTGATCCCTGCATCCAAGCATGCCCATCCTCAGATGATGATACTAATATTTCCTGGAATAATTTAAGTACCTTGATTTCAGAAATGGCTCTGGGTAATCATGGCCCTGTTTTGTGTGTATTTATGTATTTAAATGACCAGACAACATACAGAATTTAAGCAGAATTATTTTTATTGGGCATTACATAGATGGTTATGATAAAGGGACAATATACCTAATATTACACATCTTGATCGCAGGAAGAATTGTGTATGCACAGCAGTGGAAGAGCGAAAACAGCCCTTCAGAAAAGGAGATAATAAGGAAGATACTAGAAATAGACAGACTAATGTTAAAAATAAAAGATAAAGGAGATACAGAATACTATGCTACATGGGGTAGAATCTACCAATGGTTAGAAAAATGAGGCTCGAAATAGATCTATACTAGTCTCCCTTTATTTATTTATCAGCACAAATACAACACAAATATAAAAACAAAAAATATGCTTTTCTGCCTGGATGGTTTTCTGTAATGAGCCGTAGGACAGAAAGGGGGAGTAGTGAGCTTCCTCCCATATTTGGGCATACCAGGGGTTGTAACACAAATGCATACCTATTTCCCTGGCTCACCTGATAGGGGGGAGAGCCTGTGGCTTAGTGGTTAAGACTCCTGCCTAATATGTAATACAGCCCAGCTTCAAATCCCAGTAAGGGTATGGCTAGCTGATGAGAGCTAAATAGCTCGAAATAGATCTATGCTAGTCTCCCTTTATTTATTTATCAGCACAAATACAACACAAATATTAAAAGGCAACATTAAAAATAAAAAAATATGGTTTTCTGCCTGGATGGTTTTCTGTAATGAGCCGAAGGACAGAAAGGGGGAGTAGTGAGCTTCCACCCATATTTGGGCATACCAGGGGTTGTAGCACAAATACATACCTATTTCCCTGGCTCAGCTGATAAGGAGGAGAGAGAGAGAGAGAGAGAGAGAGAGAGAGAGAGAGAGAGAGAGAGAGAGAGAGAGAGAGAGTGAGTTGTATTTGTGCTGATAAAATAAATAAAGGGAGACTAGTATAGATCTATTTCAAGCTATTTAGCTCTTATCAGCTAGCCATACCCTTACTGGGATTTGAACCTGTACAGTGTTTCAAAGTTTTATATTTCAATAAAAATATTTAAAAACTGGAAAAAAGTGGTAGTTGATCCAATGGACTCTCGTTCTTTTTTCTTCTCCTCAGACAGGAGCCCATGATTGAAGCTGAGAACTTCACCTCTGTCAAGGAATTCATCTTGTTGGGGTTCACCAGTGACAGAAAAATCCAGCTACTCCTCTTTGGGGTCATTCTCATTTTTTCCTTGATTACAGTTTTGGGGAACCTGCTGATCATCATATTGGTACAGGTTGATGTGCAACTCAACACTCCGATGTATTATTTTCTTTCTCATCTTGCGGTGATCGAAATATGTTGCATCACAAGCACAGTGCCCCTAATGTTATCTCACCTCATGGCCGGGCATGGGGCCATCTCCTTTCCTCTCTGCATTGCCCAGATATTTGTTGCAGGGTCCACAGGTTGCATTGAGTCTTTGCTACTGGGTGTCATGGCTTATGACCGTTATCTGGCCATCTGTTCTCCCCTAAAATATGCTGTTGTCATGGACCAGCGATGCCAGTTGCAGTTTGCTTTAGCTTGCTGGATAACGGCACCTCTGCTCTGTGCTATATGCGATGCCTTCCTGGTATCCCAAACTTTCTGTGGTCCCAATCATATCAACCACTTTATGTGTGAAATTCCTGTGGTGTTAAAACTTTCATGCAGTGATACGGAACTCGTTGAGAATATTGTATCTGCTGCAGGAGCCTTACTCCTTCTATTTCCCCTTTGTGTCATCCTGACTTCCTATGTGTTAATTCTTCATTCTGTATCCCACATGAAGTCTACAGTTGGACAGCGCAAAGCGTTCTCTACCTGTGGCTCCCATCTGGTTGTTGTCACCTTGTTTTATGGCCCTTCCTTTTTCATATATGTCATTCCTAAATCAATCTCAGCTCCTGATCATAATAAGCACAGTGCAATTTTCTATTTTCTGGTCACCCCTCTGCTTAACCCTATCATTTATACTCTAAGGAACAAGGACATCCATAGGTCAGTAAGAAAGATATTGCAAAGAAAAGACTTTGATCAGAAAACATGAATGTTTGTGTCTTACTTTGTCAGTCTTTTTTTCATGTTATGTCGGACATTGGCCGATCATGAGCATTAATTCAGAATGCCTTAAATGTTGGTTTGCCTAGCCATAAACTCAACCCAATATTTCTGTGAATAACCTCTCAGACTATTATTATCATGATATTTGGGTGCAATGTAAATAAGTTTTTATTTTCGGAAAAATGAGGTATGTGGGGAGCTATTATATCAACTTCCTGGGCTCTTTACAAAAGTCCCTTTAATGGCAGAGTTAAAGCTGGAGAACAATTCATATAATCTAAAGCTGGGGTAAAAAACTCTAGGCCAGACTAAGCCTTGATAGGCTGGATCCGGCCGATGGGGTGGTTAGATCTACCCCGTGGAACCACCCTGGAAAGAATGAAGGACCGGCCTGCAGTCCCTTTTGGCAGTAAAAAAAGAGATTGAGAGAGCTGTGTGCAGCCCTCTGATGCTCCATTTTTATCTGTGGCCCATCCAGGCTCCATTTTCAGCTGCAATGGCCTCCTGAAGCCCTCTGCCAGTGGAAGTGGAGCTTGAGGAAGTCGAATGTGCCCCTGGGCTCTGTTTTCACTCGCAAAGGGTTGCATGAGGCCATTGTGGCTGAAAATAGAGCCTCTATGAATGATGTTGAGCTGGCCATGCTCCAGCCACACTCCCTAGTCATGTCCCCCCACCCCCCGAATCAAGCACAACCCTGATGTGGTCCTCAATCAAATCGAGTTTGACACCCCTGATCTAAAATTAAAAACATGTGTGAAATGAGGGGAAATTATTTGGCTGAGAGGATACAGTCTACCACCTATATTTCACAAAGTTCTGTTAGTCTGGAATATTGTTTTTAAATCCATACTGATCCAAAATGAACAATGGATATTTGTTATTGATATTTATCACAGGTTGACCATATGGTAATCTGTTCTAAACTTTTGCCCGGTATCAATGTTAGTTGAGACCAGTTATAGACTCATCTTTCTCCCAGGTGCTTTTTGTAAACAGAGAAAACCTACTGGCTGATAAGTCCATACTTCTTAAAGTGGTTAATGTTGAGAAATATTCTACCAGGGAATGTGTATCTATGATATCAGTGGCATTTTTTTTCTGAGTAAACATATAAAAGATTCTATTGTTAATTCTATGAAATAATTTATTCAAATTAACAGATAACAGATTAACAGAGTTGGAAGAGATCTTATAGGTCATCTAGTCCAACCCCCCACTCAAGCAGGAAACCCTACACCATTTCTAAAAAATGATAGTCTGATCTCTTCTTGAAAGCTTGCAAGGATGAAGCTCCCACAACGTCTGAAGGCAAGCTGTTCCATGGTTGATTGTTCTCGCTGTCAGAAAGTTCCTCCTTATTTCTAGGTTGAATCTCTTCTTGGTCATTTTCCATCCATTATTCCTTGTCTGGCCTTCAGGTGCTTTGGAAAATAGCTTGACCCCCTCCCCTCTGTGGCAGACCTTCAAATATTGGAATACTACTATCATGGCTCCCCTGGTCCTTCACTAGACTACACATGCCCAGTTTCTGTAACCGTTCTTCATATGTTTTAGTCTCCAGTCCCCAAATCATCCTGGTTGCTCTTCTCTGCACTTTTTCTAGAGTCTCAACATCTTTTTTTATACTGCATCCAGTATTCTAAGTGTGGTCTTACTAGGACTTTATAGAGTGGTATTAGTACCTCACTTGATCTTGATTGTATCCCTCTGTTAATGCAACTAGGATTGCATTGGCTTTTTTGGCTGCTGCTGCACAAGTTTGTCTGAATGCCTAATCTCCATTAGAATTAGAATTCTTTATTGGCCAAGTGTGATTAGAGACACATGGAATTTATCTCCAGTGCATAAGCTGTCGGTGTACATACAATAATAGTGATAGAATATTGAACTGAATATTAAAATATTCACAATTTACTAGGAACAAGAGAAAACAAGCAAGCTGATGAGCATTTTCTTCTTCTTATAACCATTCAGGAGATGGTCTATCTTTGACACTCATCCAAGAAAGCTTGGCCAAGAAACAAGTTATACTTGATCTGTCTTAGTCATGTATTTAAACATGGAGAGGCATTCACAGTTAAAGGGAAAGTCCCTTATTTAAGACATCTAAGGAAAACTATGCAAGAGCTGAGATATGTGGTATACAATTTAAAAAGTTAAGTTACTCTCTTCTCCAGACACACATCTCAGAGAAAGGCCCAAGAATGCTGATAGGATGTCAGAAATATTAGAAGCAAACAGAATTCTAGGGAAGGGCAGGATAAGATAAAGTGAGACTTAGAAAGAAGCTACACTATTTTCATGAAATATTGCCACTTTGTTCTTTCAGAACTCCCTTCTCTTTTTAGTCCTGCCCATCATTTCATAGTTATGCCCAAATCCCCTTTTTCTGACTGAACTACATGCGAAGTAATTTACTTGAGAGATATCAGTTTTAGGGATTGTTCCCCTTAGCTTCTCTTTCTAGTCCTAACTATCATTTCATAGCTAAAGCTAAAGCTTCCCCTTGCACATATGTGCTAGTCACCCCGACTCTTGGGGGCGGTGCCCCCCGTTTCAAAGCCAAAGAGCCAGCGCTGTCCAAAATCTCTCCCTGGTCATGTGGCTGGCATGACTAAATGCCAAAGGCATACGGAATGCTGTTACCTTCCCACCAAAGGTGGTCCCTATTTTTCTACTTACATTTTTACGTGCTTTCGAACTGCTAGGATGCAGAAGCTGGGAAAAAGTAATGGGAGCTCATTCCATTACACAGTGCTAGGGATTCAAACTACTGACCTTTCTGATCGATAAGCTCATTATCTTACCCGCTGAGCTGCAGTGTCCCTTCCATCATTTCATAGTTATGCCCCAATCCCCCATTTCTGACTGAGCTAAGTGCGAAGTAATTTATCTGCGAGATATCAATTTTAGGGATTGTTCCCCTTAGCTAGTGAATCTAAAATCAACCCGATGTTGTGGATAGGCAGACTGGAGATCTGCAAAGTGGATGATTTCAGGAAACTCATTACCGACACATATACATTTATTCTTTCTCATCCATATAACATTCAGGGAGAGAGCCTTGACAGCTTCGCTTCATTGGCCTGGGGTCAACAAATATAATTACGATTATATCTGAATGCCAAACCTGTGGATGACCTCAACCAAAAGTTTCAACACTTTCTAACAGCAGATGTTAAATTGGACAAGGTCAAGGGTTGAATCCTGCAGCTCTCCACAAAGGAAGGGCCTGGGAAGGAAGAATTTACCCTCCTGCCTCCTAGACCAATGTTAACTAGGCCAGTATTAAGTTTTTCAGTTAAAGTGTGCTAGTTATTTCTGATTTCTGACTTGTGTAATGTCTGTGGAGATTCTCAGTCATCCAAGTCACGGTTGTCCCAAAGGTGCTTTTTCAAAAGGCAACTGGACTTTCCTTGTTTTTCCTTGAAGATGTTTTACTTCTCATCCAAAAAAGCTTCTTCGGTTCAGAATTGAAGAAGCTTCTTGGATGAGAAGCAAAATGCCTTCAAGCAAAAACAAAATAATTCTAGTTGCCTTTTGAAAAAGCACCTTTGGGTTTTCTGGTTTAATATTGATTGAGAGTTAAAAGATATAAACAAAGATTGTCGGGTATTGATTTTTCCCCGTTTTTTTTAAATAAAAATGTCAAATCAATGTGTGAGCAGTGTGGCACTTGGGCACAATACATTCCAGTACAAACAAAACTAATCAAATTAAACATTGTTATACATTTAATCAACTTATAAAATTACCATAACAATACACATCTATATTTAGTTACAGCCTATCATTATTCAATTATTCCACCTATTTCTCATTATTAGTTTCATTTTGTCAAATAGAAATGTAAGTACATTGATATTCCCTTTATTTCTATCTCTTACTCTAGCTTTTAATTATATCACTCTACATTAAAAAGCTTTTTCTTTCTTTCCTGTCTAACTTCTAATCATGTCACCTGCCTACAAAAAGAGAAAAAGTGAAGAGGAATGGAGAGGGAGATATAGGAGAAAACAATTCAAATCAAGAATTGAGAACAGGATCCATCCATAATCTCTTGCCTGCTTTATACTTTAATTGCTACGCTTTAAATAAAGAGGGTTAGAAGGAAAAGCAAGTCAAAACAATAATAAAGAAAAAAAGGATCGTCCCTTGCCCGCTTCGATACTTCAGTTGCTATGCTCTATTTTTTTGCTTGTCTCCCCCATTCCTCTCTTAAGTCTCCATCTATATCTATTTCTTGGTTGTTCCATCTAAGCATTGATTGATTTTTTAAAACTTTGATTCATCTGTCCAAATAACTTTCTTTTCCTTCGTTGAAGCTAAAAAAATATCAAGCGCTGAAAAAAACGACCATGAAGATAATTAATTGGGGCAATTTCCCTAGGATTGTTAACTGCTACTGATTTCTTTTCAGTAGAGCCTTTGAGAATAAACAAACACAAGCGAAGTTCCATATTCCCATTGATATCATGCACACTTCATAGATTCCTTTTTTTGGGGAAATTTTTTTATTGGTTTTTACAAATTTTTTAAAGGAAAAAAGGTAAAAGAAAGGGTATAGAAAATTTTGACAGCTACATCATGCGGGGGAAGGTAATCCCCCCAAATCTCGCAACTTTTGCAAAGAGAAATAAAAAAAATTCAACATTTGAATAAACATTGGCAGTTTCATAGATTCCTTGTGGAAATAATTGTGCTCGTTAATTAATCCCAAAGTATTTCCAGGTGTTGTGAGTTATTATTCACCCATAAGAGTTGAGATGCTTTTAAGAATTATGAGATGATAAGTAACTGATTCCTGCCTAGATTTTTTAAAAATTGTTTAAAAAACATATCTTCTTGAGAGTTGTACAATGGATCATCAAACCATCTCCAATTACGTATCTGATATAGTCTACTGAGATGGGCAGAAACCAAGAGCAAGGAATGTCTTTTTTAGTTGCTTCGCCAAAGGCTAAGGTAAGCTGATATTTTGCTGCTGGATAAAGGATTCAATAAAAGAAAGTATTTGTAGCTCAGGGTTGAAATGAGGGGTCCTTGGTGCTCTCTGAGCTTGCTGGTTTTCTTGCAAATGTTTCATTACCCTAATTATCATCATCAGTGCTAGTAAAGAGTGCTGCCTGCTGTCAGTTTATATAGAATAGAATAGAATAGAATAGAACAGAATAGAATAGAATAGAATTCTTTATTGGCCAAGTATGAATTTGTCTTTGGTGCATATGCTCTCAGTGTGCATAAAAAGACAAGGTACATTAGTCAAGAATCATAAGGTACAACACTACAATGAAAGTCATAGGTACAAATAAGCAATCAGGAAACAATCAATATCAATATAAATTGTAAGGATACAAGCAACAAAGTTATATGAGTGGGAGGAGAAGGGTGATAGGAACCATGAGAAGACTAATAGCAATGCAGCCTTAGTGAATAGTTTGACAGTGATGAGGGAATTATTTGTTTAGCAGAGTGGTGAGAAAAAAAACACTGTTCTTGTGTCTAGTTGTCTTGGTGTGCAATGCTCTATAGTGTTGTTTTGAGGGTAGGAGTTGAAACAATTTATATTCAGGGTATGAGGGGTCTGTAAATATTTTCACGGCCCTCTTTTTGATGCGTGCAGTCTACAGGTCCCCAATGGAAGGCAGGTTGGCAGTAATTGTTTTTTCTGCAGTTCTGATTATCCTCTGAAATCTGTGTCTGTCTTGTTGGGTTGCAGAGCCATAGAACCAACTATGGGAAAACCATGGCCTTGACTATACACCCTTGTGTTGGCAGGGTGATGCCTCTTTTTTGTGTGCTGTTTGGATTTGCCATAGCTTTTCTCTCCAGGAGCAAGCGTCTTTTAATTTCTTAATGTTGAGTTTCAAGTCAACTTTTACACTCTCCTTCTTCGCCCGCATCAAGAGGCTCTTTCTGCCATTTGAGTGGTATCATCTGTATACATGTATCTGAGAAAAGGCAATACTTCAGATAACTTGGCCTCAAGCCGTGTAGGGCTTTAATAGTAATAACCAGCACCTTGAGTGACTGGACAGGCACTTGTCAGAAATGGTATATCAAGAAATGGTGTCTTGCTTGAGCAGAGGTTGGACTAAGTGACCTACAAGGTCCCGTCCAATGCTATTATTCTCCTAGTTCAGGAGAAGGTGCAATTGGTGTATTAGATGAAATGTGCAAAGTCCGTTCCCCCCTAGCCTTGAGTAGCCTTGAGTAGGAGCTGTGAGTTTAAAAGAACCCACAAATGACATACCAGTTCTGTCTGGGGAATGCCAGAGCCGAAGATAAAATATATGGGCCTGGGAAACCAATATCTTAAAGTCACACTGTCATGCCAGGGTTGAGTCAAAACCAGTTCCTCCCCAGGCAGACCCTTACAGCCTCCAGGCCTTCAGCCTGCACTGTCAAAATATCACCAGTCTGGCTTGGGATGGAAGATAATTAGATGTGATTAGCATGCCAGATGCCAGGCCAACAGATTATCTCCCCCAGTAGTTTCATGTAGACATTTAAATGGAGAGGTGAAAGTTAGTGAGGGAAATGGAGAGGTTGTCGGGGTTCCAAATAACATCCAAAATTAAATCAGAGTCCAAGACAAAGTATTGCTCAAAGTTCCAATTTAATAAGAGAGTCATGTTGGCACATCTGGGAAAACCCAAATCTGAAAGCTTCCTGGCTTTCCCCACCCAGTTGAGAGTTCACGACCTTACTCCCACACCCACAAGTTCATCACAGAGACATGATCTCTGTCCCTTATAGATGTCCAATATTTGGCTTCAGTAGAAAGGAAATGGATCATCTTCCATCATGCCGGTTACCTTAATAGAAGGTGATCACCTGATTAGTTTTTTAATGAAGGCTGAGGAACATCCTGGAAAAGAAGAAAGGTAATTTTATATTCTGTCACTGGAAAAGATAATCTGGATATTTTTAGTCATATCTATTCCAAGTATAACCATATCCAACTTTTTTTAGCTTCCAGGTCCAAAGAAATCTCTGTCCTACTGTCTCCATTTATTCGTACCCATTTACTGTGTTCATACTTAGTTTATACTTATACCTGTTATCTTTTACATGTTGGACAAACTGAATAAAATAAAATAAAAATAAAGATCATCTAGATGAGGAACCTGATGAGATAATCCTTGTTTTCCTAATAAAATAATCTGTGCTACTAGACCAGAAAGAAAGTTTAATGTGGGGAGATAGTGATTTGTTTTCTAATGTGAATAAATTCAAAAATATATTTGTGAAGTAACAGAGGTAGTTCTATTTTGTACCTTTTGTGAAAAGACTCTAGAATAACATTTCTTTTCAGGAAGTATTTTTTCTTAATATGTTACTATTAAATTATTAATAAATTATCATACTAGCAATCTTGAAGTAGAATCCTTTAAGAAACTCATCACTATATTTCTTGATTTGGATTTATTTTGAGGAGGAAACCAATAACAGAATTATCTTATGTATAATTTACAGCATGTGAAAATATTTGTAGTTTCTGAAGCTAAGGAGATGTTTGCACAATTATCTGGTTGTAACAAATTCCTTTGATATTTTTTTAGTTTGCATTGCTACAGAAGAATAAATAACAGAATAATATTTTACTAACCATGAAGCCTATATGTAGTGAAATTTAAACCAATTGTCAAAAGTAGTTAATTATGGAAGCTGTTTCAATTGTTGTTGATTTGTTCCCTTTGCTATTTTGCAATAACAACAACAAAATAATCTTACTATGAGGTGGAATATTTCCAATGATGATTGAGATAAAAGCACAATCTATCAACAGGAAAAAAAAAAACCCACAGACAACAGTTAAAATAGTGTATGTGTTATCTTTATTTTATGGCAAATGGAATTCCAGGACAATTACATTGTATTCAATATATTTATATGTAAACCAAAGGTGGGTTACTGCCTATTCCGCCTAGATCGGGCTAACCGGTAGTAGTGGCAATGGGAGGCTCCGCCCATCCACCCGGATATGTATATGTATATGTATGTGTGTGTGTGTGTGTGTGTGTGTGTGTGTGTGTGCGTGCACACACAGGCACACACACACAGGCACACACACACACACACACACACATTCATCTGCAGCTGATAAATTGATGTATAGTATTTCAAATAAAAATATTTAAAAACTGAAAAAAAGTGGTAGTTGATCCAATGGACTCTCGTTCTTTTTCCTTCTCCTCAGACAGGAGCCCATGATTGAAGCTGAGAACTTCACCTCTGTCAAGGAATTCATCTTGTTGGGGTTCACCAGTGACAGAAAAATCCAGCTACTCCTCTTTGGGGTCATTCTCATTTTTTACTTGATTACAGTTTTGGGGAACCTGCTGATCATCATATTGGTACAGGTTGATGTGCAACTCAACACTCCGATGTATTATTTTCTTTCTCATCTTGCGGTGATTGAAATATGTTACATCACAAGCACAGTGCCCCTAATGTTATCTCACCTCATGACTGGGCATGGAGCCATCTCCTTTCCACTCTGTATTGCCCAGATATTTTTGGTAGGGTCCATGGCTACTACCGAGTCTTTGCTGCTGGGTGTCATGGCTTATGACCGTTATCTGGCTATCTGTTCGCCCCTAAAATATGCTGTTGTCATGGACCAGCAATGCCAGTTGCAGTTTGCTTTAGCCTGCTGGATAATTGCACCTCTGCTCTGTGCTATATGTGATGCCTTCCTGGTATCCCAAACTTTCTGTGGTCCCAATCATATCAACCACTTTATGTGTGAAATTCCTGTGGTGTTAAAACTTTCATGCAGTGATATGCAACTCGTTGAGAATATTGTATCTGCTGCAGGAGCATTACTCCTTCTGTTTCCCCTTTGTGTCATCCTGACTTCCTATGTGTTAATTCTTTATTCTGTATCCCACATGAAGTCTACAGTTGGACAGCGCAAAGCGTTCTCTACCTGTGGCTCCCATCTGGTTGTTGTCACCTTGTTTTATGGCCCTTCCTTTTTTATATATGTCATTCCTAAATCAATCTCAGCTCCTGATCATAATAAGCACAGTGCAATTTTCTATGTTCTGGTCACCCCTCTGCTTAACCCTATCATTTATACTCTAAGGAACAAGGACATCCATAGGTCAGTAAGAAAGATATTGCAAAGAAAAGACTTTGATCAGAAAACATGAATGTTTGTGTCTTACTTTGTCAGTCTTTATTTCATGTTATATCGGACATTGGCCGATCATGAGCATTAATTCAGAATGCCTTAAATTTTGGTTTGCCTAGACATAAACTCAACCCAATATTTCTGTGAATGACCTCTCGGACTATTATTATCATGGTATTTGGGTGCAATGTAAATAAGTTTTTATTTTCGGAAAAATGAGGTATGTGGGGAGCTATTATATCTACTTCCCGGGCTCTTTACAAAAGTCCCTTTAATGGCAGAGTTAAAGCTGGAGAACAATTCATATAATCTAAAACAGGAGTGAAAAACTCTAGGCCAGACTAAGCCTTGATGGGCTGGATCTGGCCCATGGGGTGGTTAGATCTACCCTGTGGAACCACCCTGGAAATAATGAAGGACAGGCCTGCAGTCCCTTTTGGCAGTAAAAAGAGAGATTGAGAGAGCTGTGTGAAGCCCTCTGATGCTCCATTTTTGCCTGTGGCCCATTCAGGCTCCATTTTCAGCTGCAATGGCCTCCTGAAGCCCTCTGCCAGTGGAAGTGGAGCTTGAGGAAGTCGAATGTGCCCCCGGGCTCTGTTTTCACTCGCAGAGGGTTGCAGGAGGCCATTGTGGCTGAAAATAGAGCCTCTATGAATGATGTTGAGCTGGCCATGCCCCAGCCACAGTCCCTAGTCATGTTCCCCCCACGCCCTGAATCAAGCACAACCCTGATGTGGTCCTCAATCAAATCGAGTTTGACACCCCTGATCTAAAGTTAAAAACATGGGTGTGAAATGAGGGGAAATTATTTGGCTGAGAAGATACAGTCTACTGCCTATATTTCACAAAGTTCTGTTAGTCTGGAATATTGTTTCTAAATCCATACTTATCCCAAATGAATAATGGATATTTGTTGTTCATATTTATCACAGGTTGACCATATCGTAACCTGTTCTAAACCTTTGCCCGGTATCAATGTTAATTGAGACCAGTTATAGACTCATCTTTCTCCCAGGTGCTTTTTGTAAACAGAGAAAACATACTGGCTGAGAAGTCCTCACTTCTTAAAGTGGTTAATGTTGAGAAATATTCTACCAGGGAATGTGTATCTATGATATCAGTGGCATTTTTTTCTGAGTAAACATATAAAATATTCTATGGTAAATTCTATGAAATAATTTATTCAAATTAATAGATAACAGATTAACAGAGTTGGAAGACATCTTATAGGTCATCTAGTCCAACCTGCCCCACTCAAGCAGGAGACCCTACACCATTTCTAAAAAAATGGTAGTCTGATCTCTTCTTGAAAGCTTGCAAGGATGAAGCTCCCACAACTTCTGAAGGCAAGCTGTTCCATGGTTGATTGTTCTCGCTGTCAGAAAGTTCCTCCTTATTTCTAGGTTGAATCTCTCCTTGGTCATTTTCCATCCATTATTCCTTGTCTGGCCTTCAGGTGCTTTGGAAAATAGCTTGACCCCCTCCCCTCTGTGGCAGACCTTCAAATATTGGAATACTACTATCACGGCTCCCCTGGTCCTTCTCTTCACTAGACTAGACATGCCCAGTTCCTGTAACCGTTCTTCATATGTTTTAGTCTCCAGTCCCCTAATCATCCTGGTTGCTCTTCTCTGCACTTTTTCTAGAGTCTCAACATCTTTTTTTATATGTGGTGACCAAAACTGGATGCAGTATTCTAGATGTTTTCTTACTAGGGCTTTATAGAGTGGTATTAGTACCTCACCTGATCTTGATTGTATCCCTCTGTTAATGCAACTAGAATTGCATTGGCTTTTTTGGCTGCTGCTGCACAAGTTTGTCTGAATGCCTAATCTCCATTAGAATTAGAATTCTTTATTGGCCAAGTGTGATTAGAGACACATGGAATTTATCTCCAGTGCAAAAGCTGTCGGTGTACATACAATAATAGTGATAGAATATTGAACTGAATATTAAAATCTTCACAATTTACTAGGAGCAAGAGAAAACAAGCAAGTTGATGTCCATTTTTTCTTCTTATAACCATTCAGGGGATGGTCTATCTTTGACACTCATCCAAGAAAGCTTGGCCAAGAAACAAGTTATACTTGATCTGTCTTAGTCATGTATTTAAACATGGAGAGGCATTCACAGTTAAAGGGAAAGTCCCTTATTTAAGACATCTAAGGAAAACTATGCAAGAGCTGAGCTATGTGGTATACAATTTAAAAAGTAAAGTTACTCTCTTCTCCAGACACACATCTCAGAGAAAGGCCCAAGAATGCTGATAGGATGTCAGAAATATTAGAAGCAAACAGAATTCTAGGGAAGGTCAGCATAAGATAAAGTGAGACTTAGAAAGAAGCTACACTATTTTCATGAAATATTGCCACTTTGTTCTTTCAGAACTCCCTTCTCTTTTTAGTCCTGCCCATCATTTCATAGTTATGCCCAAATCCCCTTTTTCTGACTGAACTACATGCGAAGTAATTTACTTGAGAGATATCAGTTTTAGGGATTGTTCCCCTTAGCTTCTCTTTCTAGTCCTAACTATCATTTCATAGCTAAAGCTAAAGCTTCCCCTTGCACATATGTGCTAGTCACCCTGACTCTTGGGGGCGGTGCCCCCCGTTTCAAAGCCAAAGAGCCAGCGCTGTCCAACATATCTCCGTGGTCATGTGGCTGGCATGACTAAGCACCAAAGGCATATGGAATGCTGTTACCTTCCCACCAAAGGTAGTCTCTATTTTTCTACTTACATTTTTACGTGCTTTTGAACTGCTAGGTTCAAAGCTGGGAAAAAGTAATGGGAGCTCATTCCATTACACAGTGCTAGGGATTCGAACTACTGACCTTTCTGATCGATAAGCTCAGCATCTTACCCGCTGAGCCGCAGTGTCCCTTCCATCATTTCATAGTTATGCCCAAATCCCCTTTTTCTGACTGAGCTACGTGCGAAGTAATTTATCTGCGAGTTATCAATTTTAGGGATTGTTCCCCTTAGCTAGTGAATCTAAAATCAACCTGATGTTGTGGATAGGCAGACTGGAGATCTGCAAAGTGGATGATTTCAGGAAACTCATTACTGACACATATACATTTATTCTTTCTCATCCACATAACGTTCAGGGAGGGACCCTTGACAGCTTCGCTTCATTGGCCTGGGTTCAACAAATATAATTACCATTATATCTGAATACCAAACCTGTGGATGACCTCATCCAACAGTTTCAACACTTTCTAACAGCAGATGTTAAATTGGACATGGTCAAGGGTTGAATCCTGCAGCTCTCCACAAAGGAAGGGCCTGGGAAGGAAGAATTTACCCTCCTGCCTCCTAGACCAGTGTTAACTTGGCCAGTATTAAGTTTTTCAGTTAAAGTGTGCCAGACATTTCTGATTTCTGACTTGTTTAATGTCTGTGGAGATTCTCAGTCATCCAGGTCATGGTTGTCCCAAAGGTGCTTTTTCAAAAGGCAACTGGACTTTCCTTGTTTTTCCTTGAAGACGTTTCACTTCTCATCCAAAAAACCTTCTTTGGTTCAAAACTGAAGAAGCTTCTTGGATGAGAAGCAAAAAGCCTTCAAGCAAAAACGAAATAATTCTAGTTGCCTTTTGAAAAAGCACCTTTGGGATTTCTGGTTTAATATTGATTGAGAGTTAAAAGATATAAACAGAGATTGTCGGGTATTGATTTTTTCCCGTTTTTTATTTTTTAATTTTTTTTATAAAAATGTGAAATCAATGTGTGAGTAGTGTGGCACTTGGGCACAATACATTCCAGTACAAACAAAACTAATTAAATTAAACATTGTTATACGTTCAATCAATTTATAAAATTACCATAACAATACACATCTATATTTAGTTACAGCCTACCATTATTCAGTTATTCCACTTATTTCTCATTATTAGTTTCATTTTGTCAAATAGAAATGTAATACATTGATATTCCCTTTATTTCTATCTCTTGCACTGGCTTTTAATTATATCACCCTACATTAAAAAGCTTTTTCTTTCTTTCCTGTCTAAGTTCTCATCATGTCACCTGCCTACAAAAAGAGAAAAAGTGAAGAGGAATGGAGAGGGAGATATAGGAGAAAACAATTCAAATCAAGAATTGAGAACAGGATCCATCCATAATCTCTTGCCTGCTTTATACTTTAATTGCTACGCTTTAAATAAAGAGGGTTAGAAGGAAAAGCAAGTCAGAACAATAATAAAGAAAAAAGGAATCATCTACTCATCGTCCCTTGCCCGCTTTGATACGTCAGTTGTTATGCTCTGTTTTTTTGCTTGTCTCCCCCATTCCTCTCTTAAGTCTCCATCTATATCTATTTCTTGGTTGTTCCATCTAAGCACTGATTGATTTTTTAAAACTTTGATTCATCTGTCCAAATAACTTTCTTTTCCTTCGTTGAAGCTAAAAAAATATCAAGCGCTGAAAAAAATGACCATGAAGATAATTAATTGGGGCAATTTCCCTAGGATTGTTAACTGCTACTGATTTCTTTTCAGTAGAACCTTTGAGAATAAACAAACGCAAGCGAAGTTCCATATTCCCATTGATATCTTGCACACTTCATAGATTCCTTTTTTTTTTGAAAATTTTTTATTGGTTTTTACAAATTTTTTGAAGGAAAAAGGGTAAAAGAAAGGGTATAGAAAATTTTGACAGCTACATCATGCAGGGGAAGGTAATCCCCCCAAATCTTGCAACTTTTGCAAAGAGAAATAAAAAAAAATCAACATTTGAATAAACATTGGCAGTTTCATAGATTCCTTGTGGAAATAATTGTGCTCGTTAATTAATCCCAAGGTATCTCCAGGTGTTGTGAGTTATTATTCACCCATAAGAGTTGAGATGCTTTTAAGAATTATGAGATGATAAGTAACTGATTCCTGCCAAGATTTTTAAAAAATTGTTTAAAAAACATATCTTCTTGAGAGTTGTACAATGGACCATCAAACCCTCTCCAATAACATATCTGACATAGTCTACTGAGATGGGCAGAAACCAAGAGCAAGGAATGTCTTTTTTAGTTGCTTCGCCAAAGGCTAAGGTAAGCTGATATTTTGCTGCTGGATAAAGGATTCAATAAAAGAAAATATTTGTAGGTCAGGGTTGAAATGAGGGGTCCTTGGTGCTCTCTGAGCTTGCTGGTTTTCTTGCAAATGTTTCATTACCCTAACTATCATCATCAGTGCTAGTAAGGAGTGCTGCCTGCTGTCAGTTTATATAGAATAGAATAGAATAGAATTCTTTATTGGCCAAGTATGAATTTGTCTTTGGTGCATATGCTCTCAGTGTACATAAAAAGACAAGGTACATTAGTCAAGAATCATAAGGTACAACACTACAATGAAAGTCATAGGTACAAATAAGCAATCAGGAAACAATCAATATCAATATAAATTGTAAGGATACAAGCAACAAAGTTATATGAGTGGGAGGAGAAGGGTGATAGGAACCATGAGAAGACTAATAGCAATGCAGCCTTAGTGAATAGTTTGACAGTGATGAGGGAATTATTTGTTTAGCAGAGTGATGAGAAAAAAAAACTGTTCTTGTGTCTAGTTGTCTTGGTGTGCAATGCTCTATAGTGTCGTTTTGAGGGTAGGAGTTGAAACAATTTATATCCAGGGTGTGAGGGGTCTGTAAATATTTTCACGGCCCTCTTTTTGATGCGTGCAGTCTATAGGTCCCCAATGGAAGGCAGGTTGGCAATAATTGTTTTTTCTGCAGTTCTGATTATCCTCTGAAGTCTGTGTCTGTCTTGTTGGGTTGCAGAACCATAGAACCAACTATGGGAAAAGCATAGCCTTGACTATACACCCTTGTGTTGGCAGGGTGATGCCTCTTTTTAGTATGCTGTTTGGATTTGCCATAGCTTTTCTCCCCAGGAGCAAGCGTCTTTTAATGTCTTAATGTTGAGTTTCAAGCCAACTTTTACACTCTACTTCTTCGCCAGCATCAAGAGGCTCTTTAGTTCCTCTTCACTTTCTGCCATTTGAGTGGTATCATCTGTATACATGTATCTGAGAAAAGGCAATACTTCAGATAACTTGGCCTCAAGCCGTTTAGTGCTTTAATAGTAATAACCAGCACCTTGAGTGACTGGACAGGCACTTGTCAGAAATGGTATAGGGTGTCTTGCTTGAGCAGAGGTTGGACTAAATGACCTACAAGGTCCCTTCCGACTCTATTATTCTGTAAAATGAATTGCAACTGGAAGCAAATCAATAACCAATGCAGCTCCTGCAAAAGAGGTGACACAAATCTTGACTCATGCAGAATTTTGATTTTGAAACCCATTGAAGCTTCTGGGATAGGGCCTCCTAGTTCAGGAGAAGGTGCAATTGGTGCATTAGATGAAATGTGCAAAGTCAGCCCCCCCCTAGCCTTGAGTAGGAGCTGTGAGTCTAAAAGAACCTACAAATGACATACCAGTTCTGTCTGGGGAATGCCAGAGCCGAAGATAAAATATATGGGCCTGGGAAACCAATATCACAAAGTCACACTGTCATGCCAGGGTTGAGTCAAAACTAGTTCCTCCCCAGGCAGACACTTACAGCCTCCAGGCCTTCAGCCTGCACTGTCAAAATATCACCAGTCTGGCTTGGGATGGAAGATAATTAGATGTGATTAATATGCCAGATGCCAGGCCAACAGATTATCTCCCCCAGTAGTTTCATGTAGACATTTAAATGGAGATGCGAAAGGCGAGTCCGTGAGGCAAATAGAAAGGTTGACAGGGTTCCAAATAACATCCAAAATTAAATCAGAGTCCAAAACAAAGTATTGCTCAAGGTTCCAATTTAATAAGAGAGTCATGTTGGCACATCTGGGAAAACCCAAATCTGAAAGCTTCCTGGCTTTCCCCACCCAGTTGAGAGTTCATGATCCTACCCCCACACCCACAAGTCCACAACATGGTCCAATCTTCCACTGCCATGCTGGCAGTTCCACCCATCCAGTTCCGGTCAGGTGCAGAGGTGCAGAGACAAAATATGACCTTGGATTCTAGATAGGAATTTTATTTTGACAACATCACATTCTACTCCTTACTATTCCCCCTCCCAATTCCCCACTACTGAAACAACATAGTAGAATAGAATATGAGTGTGGCAGGCCAAAAATCCCAAAAGGAACCGCCTGCAGGCCTGATGGAGGTGAGTTCTGAGGCATTGTAGAAATCTAGGGTTTGAACTTTCCCCTACTATTAACATGGATTGAAACTGGTTGAGAACAAGTGAGACTCAACATAACACAATATTTCTCATTCCCAACCCCAGAAGCTAGTCCTGAAGGATACCATAGTTGATAGTATCAAAAGGTGCTGAGATGGTCAGGAGCGCCAGAATAGTTGCACCCAACTCCACCCTGAGCCCCCCAAAGACAATAGAATAGAATAGAATAGAATAGAATTCTTTATTGGCCAAGTATGATTAGACACAAGGAATTTGTCTTTGGTCCAAATGCTCTCAGCGTACATAAGGAGAATGAAATACATTCATCAAGAATAAAAAGATACAACATTTAGTTGATAATTAAGGTTACTAATAAGCTATCTAATCATACTAGGAAACAAATAAAAACAATATAAATAGAAAGATACAAGCAACATAGTTATAGTCATAAGTGGGAAGAGATAGGTACTAGTAAGGAAGAGAAGAAGAATAGTAATACAGTCTTAGTAAGTGTGACCAATGTTATTTATTTATTTATTTATTTATTTTCTTCGAATTTCTAGACCGCCCCCTCTCCCGAAAAGGACTCAGGGCGGTGTACAGTCCACACAACAAACAATAAGTATCAAATACAAATATAAATACAGATATAAATACACATAAGGAGGAAGTTAAAAATTTAAAAGAACTGTACGGAAGAATATAAATCTGGTTCTAAAAACCCTAAAATCAGTTAAATTTAAAACCGTACCCTATAAATAACCAGGTAAGAATATGTTTCCAGGAGGTAACAGTTGTCACAATTATAATTATGCCAGGCCAGCTAATCGAAACAGGTGAGTCTTCAATTTTTGTCGGAAGGAGCGGAAGTCTGTGGTGGTTCTGATATCGGGGGGGAGGTCATTCCAGAGGGTTGGGCCCATCACAGAGAAGGCCCTACTCCTTGGCGTCACCCGCTGGCATTGCCTAGCGGACGGCACCTGGAGAAGCCCCTCCCTGTGAGAGCGGATTGGCCGCAGGGATGTATGTGGGAGGATGCGATCCCGCAAGTAACTAGGTCCTGTGCCATGGAGCGCTTTAAAGATGGTAATCAGGACCTTGAAACGCACCCGAAAAACTACAGGTAGCCAGTGCAGCTCGCGCAGGAGAGGTGTTACATGGGAGTATCTAGAGCTCCCCATGACAACCCGCGCGGCCGCGTTCTGGACTAGCTGCAGTCTCCGGGCGCGTCCCAAGGGAAGCCCCATGTAGAGAGCGTTACAGTAGTCTAGGCGAGACGTCACCAGCGCATGAGTGACTGTGCGTAGGGCATCCCGATCCAGAAGGGGGCGCAATTGGCGCACCAGGCGAACCTGGTGGAACGGCCCCCTTGCCACGGCTGCCACATGGTCATCCATTGACAGCCGGGCATCTAGGAGGACGCCCAAATTGCGCGCCCGTTCCACAGGGGGCAATTGCTCGCCCCCTATGGCCAGCGATGGGGTCAGCTGGCTGAACCAAGGCGCCGGTAGCCACAGCCACTCAGTCTTGGAGGGGTTGAGTTTGAGTCTGTTGTCCCCGATCCAGACCCCGACGGCTTCCAAACACCGGGACATCACTTCAACAGCCTCATTGGGGTGGCTCGGGGTTGAAATGTACAGCTGAGTGTCGTCAGCGTACAGATGGTATTCAACCCCAAAACCACGGATGATCTCGCCCAGCGGCTTCACATATGTAATGAACAGAAGGGGCGAGAGGACCGACCCCTGCGGCACTCCACAAGAGAGTGGCCTCAGGGTCGATCTCTGCCCCCCTGTCAACACATATTGCATCCGGCCGGAGAGGTAGGAGCCGAACCACCGCAAAACGGTGCCTCCGATTCCCATCCCCTCCAGCCAGCGCAGTAGGATACCATGGTCGATGGTATCAAAAGCTGCTGAGAGGTCTAATAGGACCAGGATAGAGGAATAACCTCTATCTCTGGCCCTCCAGAGATCATCGACCAACGCTACCAAGGCTGTCTCTGTGCTGTGTCCGGGTCGGAAGCCGGACTGGCGTGGGTCTAGATAGTCGGATTCATCAAGGTGACGTGGAAATTGCTGCGCCACCACATTCTCAACAACCTTCGCCAGAAAGGGAAGGTTGGAGACTGGACGATAATTAGCTAGCTCCATTGGGTCAAGCGAAGACCTCTTGAGTAAGGGCCTCACCACCGCCTCTTTCAAGGCAAATGGTAAGGATCCCTCCCCCAACGAGGCATTCACCAGGCCCAGAAGCCAGCCTCGTGTCACCTCCCAGGATGCCAGTACCAACCAGGAGGGACACGGGTCCAATGAACATGTGGTGGGTCGCAGCCGTCCACGCAACCTGTCTAAATCCTCGGGGGCAACAGAGTCAAACTCCTCCCAGAGTGGATTCACAAGACTCACTGTTGACGGCCCATCCAGACCACTGGAGGGGGCCCATCTGCTTCGGATCTGAGCGTCTTTGTTCTGTAGATATTCTCCAAACTCCTCTGCTCTTCCCTGTAAGGGTGCCCCCCGTGTCTCCTGAACCAAGAGGGAGCGGGTCACCCTAAACAGGGCGGCAGGGCTATCCGCAGACGCAATAAGAGCAGCACAATGTCTACGTTTGGCCTCTCTCAATGCCACAAGGTAGGTCCGTAAGTAGGCTCTTACCTGTGTTCGGTCAGACTCGGAGCGTGAGGACCTCCACCTGCTCTCTAGACGTCTTCTATGGCGCTTCATCACCCTGAGCTCCTCGGTATACCAAGGTGCCCGGATGAGTCGCTGCCGTAGGAGAGGTCGCAAAGGCGCAACCTGGTCCAAGGCCCCAGCCGTCGCCCTATTCCAGGCGGCCACTAGGTCCTCCGACCGAGCGCGGGTCAGGGCTACAGGTAATGGCCCAAGCTCCATCTGGAACCTATCTGGTTCCATCAGGCGCTTGGGGCGGTACCAGCTTGGACGAGCTGGCTCCGCCTCCTCACGGTGGGGGGTAGCGCCAGGGAAGTCTAGCCGGAGACATGAGTGATCTGACCATGACAGGGGGGTAATATCTAAATCCCCTATTCCCAGATCACTCGTCCACTGCTCAGATACAAAAACAAGGTCCAGTGTGTGACCACCTTCGTGTGTGGGGCCCTGAATTAGTTGGGTCAGGCCCATGGCTGTCATGGAAGCCATGAACTCCCGAGCTACCTCGGATGCTGCTCCCGTCGACGGCAGGTTGAAGTCCCCCATAACTAAAAGTTTGGGGATCTCCACCGCTGTCTCCGAGATCAGCTCGAGGAGCTCGGGCAGGGCTGCTGACGTATAGCGAGGAGCCAAGTATACAATCAGCAAACCCCACTGCCTCCCTGGGCCCCATTTCACACCAAGTGACTCACACCCGGATATCTGAGGAACAGTGAACTCCCTCGGCTCTAGACCATGCCATTTCAATGCTATGTCCTGCCCTAAATCCAGACTGTAAAGGTTCCAGATAATCCACTTCATCCCCTTTGTAGCTGTGTGCCAACAATCCTCCCAACCACTTTCCCATATCCATCCAAGATGTAACCAAATTTAAGTTGCCTTAGCTTTTGAGTTAAGACAAGAATATCCAGGGATTGAACCTGCCATTGTGGAAATAGTTATCCTTGAGATAAAATTTCTGGAGTCCATCTCATAACTCTACCTCGGGATATAAGAGTGGGTTACGATTGGTTTCTTTTGAGAGTAATTTGGTCTTTTGTTTTAGTCTTTTTTCCAAGGAATCTAAAATTTTGCTTCATTTCTCTTTCATTACAGCAGGAGGCCAGGATAGAAGCTGAGAATGTCACCTCTGTAAAGGAGTTCATCTTACTTGGACTAACCAGCCAAAGAAAAATCCAGCTTTTCCTTTTTGTGGTCATTCTTCTTGTCTACATGCTTACGGTTTTGGGGAATCTCCTGATCATCATCGTAGTGCAGATTGACATTCAGCTCCGCATTCCCATGTACTATTTTCTCTCACATTTTGCAGGGATAGAAATATGCTATGTCACCAGCACTATGCCCCTCATGTTAACCCATCTCTTGACTGGAAACGGGGTCATCTCTTTTGCACTCTGCACCATCCAGATGTATGTCGCATTGACCATGGGGAGCATGGAGTCCTTTCTCTTGAGTGTCATGGCCTATGACCGCTACTTAGCCATCTGCCATCCTCTAATTTATGCTACTGCCATGAGCAAGCAAAACCAGTTGCACTTTGCTTTAGCCTGCTGGGTAATTGCTCCTGTGCTCTGTGCCATCTGTGTTATCTGTCTTGTTGGCCAAACGTATTGTGGTCCCAACCAGATCAACCACTTCATATGTGAGTTGCCAGTGGTGCTGAAACTTGCATGTAGTGATACACATATAATCAAGCTTGTGAATTTAGCTATAGGAGCATTAGGCATTCTCGTTCCTCTATCGGTCATTTTGACCACCTATGGGTGTATACTTTACTCGGTCTCACATATGAAGTCAAACATTGGACTGCGCAAGGCTTTCTCTACCTGTGGCTCCCATTTGATTGTGGTTGTTTTGTTTTATGGGACGATTATCTGTATGTATATGATTCCAAAGTCAGCTTCATCTCTTGATCATGATAAACAAATTGCAGTCTTCTATGTTGTGGTCACCCCTCTGCTCAACCCCATTATTTATACCTTGAGGAACAAGAGCATACATAGGGCAGCATCTAAAATATTGTGAAGAGTTGCTTTATAAAAACAAGCAAATACCCCAAATAAGGTTTCTGTTAGGCAATTTATTAGGCAATTGGTATCACTGCTTTTGAATTGTGGTGTTGGAGAAGACTATCTAGGTGTACAAGGGATGTGGTGGCTCAGTGGCTAAGATGCTGAGCTTGTCGATCAGAAAAGTCAGAAGTTTGGTGGCTCGAATCCCTAGCGCCATGTAATAGAGTGAGCTCCTGTTACTTGTCCCAGCTTCTGCCAACATAGCAGTTGGACAGATGTAAAAAGGCAAGTAGAAAAATAGGAACCACCTTTGGTGGGAAGGTAACAGTGTTCCGGGCACCTTCAGTATTTACTCATGTTCTAAGGAGAGTTTGTATGAAGCTACATATGTCTCCAGTTGAAAGTCCATTCCATAAAAAATTGTTTACAAATGCTTACAGAACTCTCTCTCCCTCACTCCCTCTCTCCCTCTCCCTCCTTCTCCCTCTTTCCCTCTCACCCACATAAATATTCATATGTTGAATTGAATTAATTTCTTAGGGACACTTCATTCATTTCATTTTCAGCTTTAATTCAGAAATGGTTTGACAGTGCATTTTTCTTGGATTTTGCTTTACTAATGTCTGTTCCTCTTTGTTCAATGTTCAAATATTTGTCTGCCTTTCAATTAATTTTCCATATATGTTTGAAAAAAGAAATAATAAACACAAAAGTTTGCCTCTCCTTTCTTTTAACCTTTGTGAATACATTGACATAAAGTTCTTTTCTTTCAGTGAATATTTAAAAGTGCCCATGAGATTAAAAAAAACAGAGAGTGTTATCAATTTATTAGAAATAACCACAAGGGATTGGAGTAATCTCATTGGAAATAATATTATGAAATCTTGACATCTCTCATAGACAGTGAGAGAAGAGGCCAGAGTGCTATCTTAAGTCCTGGAATACTTTCAAAGATGAACTAACTTTAGGAAGCTGGAAAACATAGTTGGTTGAGCAGGAGTCAGGGTGATGGAAAAGATGGTAGAAAAAAGTTTTCAAGAATCCTTTAAAAAACCTGAAACAAAAGCCAACACATCAACACCAAGAATTTAATCTGAAATCTCTTCGAATTTCATTTTATCTATCAGTCCAAAATCTTCTGCCACCTACTTCTTCCTCCAAATTATTGCAAGGACATGGCATGGTAGAGTTCCTGACCTTTTTATTTAGATATTTCATTATATTTTCAGTATATTTCATTATTATAGTTCTTTGAAACTATTCCACTAATGTTTTGAATTGTTTCACAATATTGTGTACCAAGTTGTTGGCTGTTATAATTGGAATCATGATGGAATCCTTCTGGTTAAGTGAGAAAGATCTTAATGATTCTTAAAGCTAATATTTCAATGGCTCATTTGGAATGTATTTATGACGAAAAGAATTTTTAAAGGATGAAATATTTTGACTTGGGAGAGTAGTCTTAGAATTTAACTTTAATACTGGCATACCCTATCTTAAGTATTTCTTGGTGGAGATAAATGCAGAGACATTTGCTAAGGCAAACCATGCATATGTATTTATTTTTATTTTATTTATTTAGTTTGTCAAACATGTACGAGATAACAGGTATAAGTATAAACATGGACATGAACACAGGAAATGGGTACGAATAAATGGGGACTATAGGACAGGGAAGGTAGGCACGCTGGTGCGCTTATGCATGGCACCTACAGGCCTCTTAGGAAAGGGATGAGGTACACACTAGACAGTTTAAGGTTAAAGTCCCGGGGGTTTGAGGATGTAGCAACAGTGTTAGGTAGTGCATTCCAGGCATTGAGCACTCTGTTGCTGAAGTCATATTTTTTGCAATCGAGTTTGAAGAGGTTTACCTTTAGTTTTTATCTATTCTTTGCCCGTGTATTATTGCGGTTGAAGCTGAAGTAGTCATTGACAGGTAGAATATTGTAGCAGACAATTTTGTGTACTACACTTAGGTCAGACCTTAGTCAGGGTAGTTTTAGGTTGTCCAAGGCCAAAATTTCAAGCATCATGGCACAAGGTATTCTGTTGTGAGCAGAGGAGTGGAGGACTCTTCTCGTGAAATATCTCTGGACTCACTCAATTGTATTAATGTCTGATATACAGTGTGGATTCCAGACAGACTAGCTATATTCGAGAATTGGTCTGGCAAAACTTTCGTATGCCTTAGTTTGCAGTACCATGTTACCGGAGAAGAAAGTTCATAAAATTAGATTAACAGTTCTTAATGCCTTTTTTGCAATGCTGTTACAGTGAGCTCTGGGGTTTAATTTCCTTTTTTTACCTCAGAAAGTGCTTAGAATGATTGCTATTTTCTTAGCTTCCCTCGGCATTGGCAATTTGTCTGGGATTCGTATTCAAGTAATATTTGAGTATAATCCTTGGGTACTTTTACCTTTAGTTTCCTTCACGTTGGGGTCCAAGTTGAGCTAGTTAATCTGACTATGGAACTATTTTTATTTATTTATTTATTTCTTAGATTTTTAGACCGCCCCTCTCCCAGAAAGGGATTTTAAGGCTATTGTTAAAGTTGCTATAAATCATGAAATACTGAATCAGTGCTAATTCTTCTCCAGTCAACAGCTATTTAATTCTTCAGAAATTACAAATATATATATATATATATATATATATATATATATATATATATATATATATATATATATATATATATATATATATATATATATATATATATATATATATATATATATATATATATATATATATATATATATATATATATATATATATATAGTTAAAAGCAGATTAGAACTAAATCACTCATTCAAAAATTATTTGATTGCCCAAATTGTTTGCCTATCTGTCTGTGTTTCTTGTTTGCAACGATTTAAAACAGGTATGTGGCAATTTATCATCCAGATAGAACTTTAGGCATTCCTGATTAAACTTAAGCAAAAATAGATGTACTTGAAATTTTCAGCTCCTGTACAAAAATGGTAGGGTAGGTAATTAAAAATATCAAGTTATGGATTTTTCAGGCACCGAGTTCATACAATCCTGGAAATAAAATCTAAACCCAATTTGCAACTGTGGGTTGTTAACAAGCATTACTTTTTAGAGTTCAACTTTATTTTTTCTGCTTGTTCTTTTTACAAAGGGTCAGGGAAGATATCCACTCTGGTCAATATTTTTTGGAATTCTTCTGTTTTCAGAATAATTTTCCAGGCTCCCCCTTTCCCCTTCCTTTTTCTTTCTTTTTTTTTAAAATTGATGCATTGTGCTGATTAATTTTTAAGTCCCATAATCTCACTAAAATGTTTGTACTGTGGATATTTATAATTTGTTAAGGAGAATAAAGATAATCCAATAAATAAAATTTCCCAACAAGGCTGTGCCAACCATCTGAAACATTTCAGCTTGTAGGAATTAGCTTCTAATGATTATGACTTTCTTGAGACTACACTCTGAAACTTACTTTCTCTTTCTTTCTTTCTTTCTTTCTTTCTTTCTTTCTTTCTTTCTTCTTTCTTTCTTTCTTTCTTTCTTTCTTTCTTCTTTCTTTCTTCTTTCTTTCTTTTTTCTTTCTCTTACTCTCCCTTCCCCCTTTCTTTCTTTCTTTCTTTCTTTCTTTCTTTCTTTCTTTCTTTCTTTCTTTCTTTCTTTCTTTCTTTCTTTCTTTCTCTTTCTTTCTGCCTCATTTCCAGGAAATTTCATTATCGTTCACTAATTTCCTTTCATTTCAGGCAAGATGATGCTAAGATAGCAAGTGAGAACTTCACCTCCATTAAGGAGTTCATCTTATTGGGACTCACCAGCCACCGAAGAACGCAGCTTCTTCTCTTTGGGATCATCCTCATCATCTACTTGCTTACAATTTTGGGGAATCTGCTAATCATCATCTTGGTGCAGGCTGATTTTCGACTCCACACTCCCATGTACTTTTTTCTCAGCAACCTTTCAGGCATGGAAATTGGCTATGTTACCAGCACTTTGCCCCAGATGTTAAGTCAACTTTTGACTGGAAATGGAGTCGTTTCCTTAGCACGATGTGTGACACAGAGTTATATTGCTCTGACCATGGGTAGTACAGAATGCTTGTTGTTGGGAGTCATGGCTTATGATCGCTACATAGCCATTTGCCATCCACTGACATATGCCTCTTCCATGGATAGGATGCACCAGCTACTCCTTGTGACATCCTGTTGGACTGTAGGTTGCCTCTTCTCAGTTGTATATGTAGCTTTCATTTTCCATCATCCATTCTGTGGCCCCAATCACATTAACCACTTCATTTGCGAATTGCCTGTTGTGCTAAAACTTGCATGTGATGACACCACTATAACTAAAGCCGTTGTTTTTGGTTTATCAGCATTTATTGTTCTGGTTCCCCTTTTAGTCATCCTCTCTTCCTATGGTTTAATTCTCTATTCCGTTTTGGACATGAGGTCAACTACCGGATGGCGTAAAGCTTTCTTCACATGTGGCTCCCATCTTATGGTGGTCACCTTGTTCTATGGTACCGTTATCTCTATGTACATCATCCCCCATTCAGACACAGGTCAAGGTCATGACAAGCAAGTCGCAGTCTTTTATGTTGTAGTGACACCTCTTTTGAACCCCATTATTTATACCCTGAGAAACAAGGAAGTCCATAAAGCAGCACTCAAAATGCTGAAGGACTTTGGCTTTATAGCATGAACATTCCCGTCTTGCTAAATAGATTTTTAGAATTGGATGGGGTTGTTCATTTAAGGTGTTTGTGTGTGTGTGTGTGTGTAAAAGAGATAGAGACAGACAGACAGACAGACAAAGGCAGAGAGAGAGAAAAAGAGAGAGAAAGAGAGAGAGGGAGACAAAGACAGACAAACAGATACACACACACACACACACAGACAGAGGCAGAGAGAGAGAGAGAAAGAAAGAAAGAAAGAGACAGACACACACACACAGAGGCAGAGAGAGACAGAGAGAGAGAGACAGAGAGAGAGAGAGAGAGAGAGAGAGAGAGAGAGAGACAGACAGACAGACAGACAGACAGACACATACCCACACATACAGACAGAGGCACACACAAAGAGAGAGACAGACAAACAGAGACACACACAGAGAAAGACAAACACACACACAGAGATGAATTGCAGACAATGAAAATTAGAAGATGAATTACTAGTGATTTTAAATATGCTGGAAAATATTGGGAATATTGAGGAAAAAAGATAACGGAAGAAAATGCCACATTTTACTAATCTTACTTCTAAGTAAAATCCCCCCTCCTTTTTTTTCTTTTTGATATCCAGATTAACATAAGGAAAAAAGTTTCTCCAAAAAAGAAACTTTGGCCTATAAATGGGTTGGACTTCTTTTGCAGATAAGGCAGGTCTTCCTGCTGTTTTGCTTATTCGTCAGACATACACAATGCAGAAAACACAAACCAAACATTATTCAATCCATTTAGTCTTGGAAGAAAATTCTAGAACATTTCTCCTATGATCCCACTTGTAACAGAGTGTGCCATCGTCACAGAAAGAGAAAATCCGGACTGCATCCAAGTAGACTCAGCCTTCCATCCTTCCGAAGTTGGTCAAATGAAAATTTTTTGAGGGCAATTTGCTGACTCTGTAAACCGCATAGAGAGGGCTGTAAAAGCACAATGAAGTGGTATATACCTCTAAGTGCTGTGGCTATTTGTACTAAAATACATTCAGTCCATTTATTAATCAGGGTCAAAATATACTATGACCTTGATGGTGAACCTATGGCACGCAAGCCACAGGTGAGAAGCGGAGCCATCTCTGGGGGCATGCGAGCCATCACCCAGGTCAGCTCCTCTGTGCCTCCTGCTGGCCAGTTGTTTTTTGGGTCTCTTCTAGGGGACGCACACCAGTGGCGGGTTTCAGCTGGTACACCCCGGTATGGGTACACCAGTGCCTGCTGGAAGCAGCAGGCACCGTTCTGGTATGGTGCTTCGGAGGGCCCATGTTCCATCTGCCTGTGTTCCTTACCTGTATTTGATCCAACTGGGCCATTTGCACATGCACACAGAGTGTACAGCGCATGTGCAATGCTCTGCTGAGCAGCTGGAGCATTGCAGGCAGTGGGTGCATGCATGCGCGCAGCACCCGTAGACATGGTGGATGCTCGGCCCCGTCGCAGCGTACCGACTGTGCCGGGATCCAGAACCCACCACTGACGCGCACACATGCTTGGAGAGTGGGGAGGAGTCACACATGGGGGATGGGGGAGTCGATGCCCCCCCCCACATCCCATTTTTTGTTCCAGGAGCTTCAGGGAGGTCCCCAATCCCCTGTTTTGATGCTAACAGGCTATAGTGTATTTTGACCCTGATTAATAAATGGACTGAATATATTTTAGTACAAATAGCATATAGCACTTAGACTTATATTCCACTTCATAGTACTTTTACAGTCCTCTCTAAGCTGTTTATAGAGTCAGCCTATTGCCCTCAAAAACCCAAGTCTTCATTTTACCAACCTACTTGTTTTGGTCCCAGGAGGCTTCAGGGAGGCCTTCTAGCATCAAAATGGGGGTCACACATGCATGCGTGAGAAGAGGGGGAGCATGGGGGAGATGTCACACATGCCTGTATGATGGGGGGACCTGGGGGGGAGTATTAGATTATGGGTGTTGGCACATGCGTGTGGGCTTTTGGCACCAAGGGAAAAAAGCATTGCTGCATGATGGGATGGTCTTTACAGATAGTCTTTGGAATTACAGTTATAAGCCATGCTGGTCATTGTGGGTACCCATATAAATGCATACAATTTTATGACCATTTTTGTGCAGTTGTTAAGTGAATTCCACGGTCATTGAGCAATCACTGCAGTCATTAAGTGAACCAATGATTCATTATTAGCCATTTGCCATTGTCATAAAGTTAACACTGAAGGTCTTTGGTGAATCTATCATCCTCAACAGGTGTTTTTTTTGCCAAAAACTGGAAGTAAACAACAGCAAAACCCCTCATAAATTGTAGTTATATGACTGTGGGATGCTGCAAATAGTTGTCAATGTGGGATGGTTGCTGAGCACCCAAAAAGTGATCACATGACTATTAGAACTTTGAATCCAGGTAATAATAAGAAATTCATAAGAAAGGCTGAGCGCCAGAGAATTGAGGCCTTTGAACTCTGGTGCTGGAGAAAACTCCTGTGAGTCCCTTGGACTGCAAGGCAATCAAACAGGTCAGTCCTAGAGGATATCAACCTTGATGGCTCTTTAGAAGGCCAGATCCTGAAGATGAAACTTTGGCCATCTAATGAGAAGGAAGGACTCCCTGGAGAAGAGCCTAATGCTGGGAAAAATTGAGGGCAAAAGAAGAAGGGGACGACAGAAAATGAGGTGGCTGGATGGAGTCACCAAAGCAGTAGATGTGAACTTAAATGGACTCCAGAGGATGGTAGAGGACTGGAAGGCCTGGAGGAACGTTGTCCATGGGGTTGCGATGGGTGGGACATGACTTTGCAACTAACAACAACACCAATAAGTAGCTCTGGGGAGGTCGGTCATAAATTTGAAAGATTGCTAAGCAATTGTCAAAAGTGAAAAACTACCTTTGTTTTAATTATTCAAAGAACCCATCTTATTTGACTTTGTTAATCAAGTACTTCAATTCTCAAGAGATTGAGATAAAAAATGAGTAAAGCAAAGTTCCAGTGGAATTGAAATAACCTCCATGGAGTACATTCATATTATTCTTATGATCTTTTGCAATCTTGTTTCCTTGCCCAGCAAAGCAGCAACTGTCAATATCTGGGAGAAGAAGAAAAAGCAAGGATAAGTGGGTTTAAATCTAACTGTATTTAGCTGTTACAAGGATCAAGACACAATAACTTACTGATTTACTGAAAATATACTTTGCACCAAAAAGAACAGTTGATATCATCAACTAAAAAGGCCTTCAGTAAATTCTATGGAACAACATCCACCCGAGGATTTGGGAAGATAGTTTGTCTAACCTGGGTGATTCTTTGTTTTGATTTAATCTAAGGCAATTCCCAGTTTCAAAAACTTACTCATAAATTCATGTGTTCTCATTCTTCAGCCTACTACCTTTGAATGGTGACTCTGAAATTAAGGAATCGGAAGTAATTGGTACAGGAAAGAAAATAATAATTTCTCTAGTTCTTTAGTTAAGTAAGTATCTATGGCTTGTGATATCTTAAACAGGATCTTCATAAAACTGGGCTTTATTCAGCTAAGTATTTCTATTAGTTGCTAGTCATTACATTAACAGGCTCGGTGCACGGAGAATCTTTTCAAGCATCAGAAGAACATATTACAGAACATCTAAGAATCTTCCGTTGAAAAGCCATTGAGTTTCCAAGTTGCTTCTCACCGTTACTCAACAGACGCTGGTAGTATTTAAGAGATACAGAAAGGTAAGACATTTCGCCATTTGGAAGTCTGTTGACAGAATCTGATTTTGTTAGGAAGGAGAACATGAGGGAAGATGTTGTTTTTAATTAGGTGGAAAATCATTGCTACCTCTGAAAGAACTAAGCATGGTCAAAAGCCTGAATGACTGCTCCTGCAGCTGACTGATGCTGTAGTCAGCTATGTGCCATGTATTAAGAATGGTGTTTAGTTGATACAATCTTGGCACGGTATGGCAAAATTGGTAAGAATGGAATGGAATACAATAGAATTCTTTATTGGCCAAGTGCGATTGGGCACAAATGAAATTTGTCTTCAGTGCATAGACTTTCAGTGTATATAAGGAGAATAAAATACATTCATCAAGAATAAAAAGATGCAACATTTAGTTGATAGTCAAGGTTACTAATAAGTTAACAAATCATACTAGGAAACAAACAAAAACAATATAAATTGAAAGATACAAGCAACATGGAAGCTGCCATCCTGCTAAGCTAAATGGGATAAGATTTGTGGTCTACAAAAATTGTGATCTCGTGCTTCAATGCAAGACTCCTATTGGGACTTATCCTAGCAAGGTAGTTCAAGTTTTATTGTGTTTGCATCTCCAGCAAAGTACAAGACACACATGGTATAATCTGGTCATAATAATTTCATGATAATTGATATCTCTGCAGTGGATGTGCAGAAATTCAGGCTCTGGCTTCTATAGTTGAAGAATGAGAAGCCCAGAATTCCATGTCTTTTTGCAGTGTTTGAAGGGATCTGAAAGAATTAAGCAGCTTTAATCTTAGCAAATGTAATTGGATGGGTTGAGTGAAGATGATGAATACAGAATAATGGAGTTAGAAAGATCTTGGAGATATCCTGTTCTGAACTTCTCCTCAAGCAGGAGACCCTATACCATTCCAGACAAATGCTGTCTAATTCCTTCTTAAAAATCTCTAGTGATGGAAGATCCACAATATCTCAAGACAGGCAGTTGTAGTGATTAATTGTTATCATTAATAAAATCAAATGACGCAACTTTTAATTCTTTAAGTAAATTACACCCAAATAGATAACAGGCATGTGAGTAGGATGCAAGAAAAGCTACATGTAAGTAAGAAATAGTATGTAATGTTTCTCATTTCTCAGCCAGCTAGATTTAGTCACCTTTCTTGAATTTTCCTTCAAATTTTTATTTCCGCTTTAAACATGAAAGCCAACTGGATGACTGGACCAATTACTTGCTCTCCTCCAAAATCAACTCACAGGGGTGTTGTCGTGGGGAAAATAAGAGAAGGAAGAAGTATTAGATAAGATTGCTGAATTGAATTATTTGTAAACAAATAAAGTTGGGATAGAAATAAATAAAATATCTCATTAAAAATGCTTGAGAAATTCCACTGGCATGGTGATTTTACATGCAGATAAAAATACCCATGTCACTTATTTGTCTAATTTTTGTATCAAATGTCATATAGTATACAAGGTAAAGGCTCCCCTCACACATATGGGCTAGTTGTTCCTGACTCTAAGGGGCGGTGCTCATCTCTGTTTCAAAGCCAAAGAGCCAGCGCTGTCCAAAGACGTCTCCGTGGTCATGTGGCTGGTATGACTAAATATTGAAGGCACACAGAACACTGTTACCTTCCCATCAAAGATGGTTCCTATTTTTTTCTATTTGCATTTTACATGCTTTTGAATTGCTAGGTTGGCAGAAGCTGGGACAAGTAATGGAACTCACTCTGTTACGTGGCGCTAGGGATTTGAACCGCTGAACTGCTGACCTTTCTGATCAACAAGCTCATCATCTTAGCCACTGAGCCACTATGTCTCTTATGGTGATTTTACATGGAGATAAAAATACCCACTTATTTGTCTAATTTTTGCATCAAATGTCATATAGTGTAGTAATATATTATTTCCATAATATATGGTGTTCATAATTATACATAGAGAATATTAGTTCTCTATGTATAATTTTGTTAAAAGAACTTGCTCCCCAGAAAGATTCCTGATTAAAGGAACTCCTAAAAGTCTGAGACTGACTGACATCACTATTTAGCCTTGATTATTGCCTACATTAGTCTTCTATGGATATACTCTTTTTTTTTAAAAAAAGAATTGCTTAATTTTTAGGGATTTTTCACTATCTTCCAACAACTTCTTTTATCTTACAGGCAGTAAGCCAGATGGGAACTGAGAATTTAACCTCAGTTAAAGAATTCATGTTGGTGGGACTCACAAGTCATCGAGGGACCCAGCTTCTGCTCTTTGGGGTGCTCCTCCTGATCTACTTGCTTATCCTTTTTGACAACCTGCTGATCATCACTTTGGTGTGGGCTGATCCCCAGCTACATACACCCATGTACTTTTTTCTTAGCAATCTTGCTGTGATGGAGATTGGGTTGGTCACCAGCACGCTGCCTCAGATGTTGGCCCATCTGATCACCGGGAATGGAATCCTCTCCTTAACGCGTTGCATGCTGCAAGGTTATATTGCACTGAACATCGGCAGTGCTGAAAGTTTGCTGTTGGGTGTCATGGCCTATGACCGTTACTTGGCCATCTGCTCTCCCTTGTTATATGCTACAGCCATGAGAAAGATCCACCAGGTCCTGCTTGTTGGCACATGCTGGATCACAGGCGGTGCATTCTCCATGATTTATGCCGTCAGTACTTTTCATCATTCTTTCTGTGGCCCTAACCTCATTAACCACTTCATGTGTGAGCTGCCGATTGTGCTGAAGCTTGCATGTGATGACATAAAAATGACTAACGCCATTGTCTCTGGTCTATCAGCCTTCATGGTTTTCATTCCCCTTTCAGTTATCTTGTCTTCCTATGGATTCATTCTGCATTCTATATTGCATATGCGGTCAACTGCAGGAAGGAGTAAGGCCTTCTCCACTTGTGGGTCCCACCTTACCGTTGTCATCTTGTTCTATGGCACCGTTATTTCTATGTACATTATCCCCCACCCAGACTCAGGTCCTTCTCACAACAAGGAAATGACTATCTGTTACCTAGTAGTTACTCCTCTGCTTAACCCTGTCATATATACCTTGCGGAACAAGGAGATTCATTCCGCAGTGATCAAGATGGCGAGAAGATGGGGCTTAGAGCAATGAATATGACCATTGACATCTTGCTGGGCTGGTGTTTGGTTATGTTCTCTTTCAACTGAGGAAGGATGACTATAAACATAATACCAGGCAGTTTTATCTGTTTCTGCTCTTTTGTAAGGATGATGTGGCAGAAAAGCAGGCAGCAGAATGGAATGGAATAGAATAGAACAGAACAGAACAGAGTAGAGAGGGTGGGGTGGGTGGGATGGGTTAGAGGTAGAGGTAGAAGTAGAGGTAGAGGGGGGAGCGGAGGGGAGAATGGAATGGAGTGGAGTAGGGTAGGGTAGGGTAGGGTAGAGTAGAGTAAAGTAGAGTAGAATAGAATAGAATAGAATAGAATAGAACAACAGAATTGGAAGGGACCTTGCACATCATCTAGTCCAATCCCCTGCTTAGGCAGGAAACACTACACCACTTCAGACAAATGGTTATCCAACATCTCCTTAAAAATTTCCAGTGTTGGAGCATTCACAACTTCTGGAGTCAAGTTGTTCCACTGATTAATTGTTCTAACTGTCAGGAAATTTCTCCTTAGTTCTAAGTTGCTTCTCTCCTTGTCTAGTTTCCATCCATGGCTTCTTGTCCAGCCCTCAGGTGCTTTGGAGAATAGCTTGACTTCCTCTTCTTTGTGGCAACCCCTGAGATATTGGAAGACTTCTCTCATGTCACTCCTAGTCCTTTTCATTAAACTAGACATACTAGGGTTTTATTTAAGCGATATATGTGGCACTTATTGGCAAAACATGAACATATCCCAGAAAAACAAGAACACGTGAGAAAGAAACTCAAGATTGGCCTGTCACGATACTTTTTGGTATGAGAGAAAAAAAGGGGAAATGCTGCCAAGTTTTCAAGATATATACACCATGTATTACTAAAGTAGAGTTCTAATATTTCTTGTAAACTCCATTCCTAAATTTGTCCTCATCAAAGGACTGACAACGAGATGTAGCAAAATGATTTTTGTGCATTTGAGTAAATCTTGATTCCTGGTGTTTGCATGAATAGTTTTCCTAGCAATATTTTTCATCAATGATTGCCATTGCCTTTTTCCTAGGACTAAGAGAGAGTAACTGTTCCAGATCATCCAGCTAGCTTCATGCTAAAGAGGAACTAGAACTCACAGTCTCCCAGTTTCTAGCCTGATGCCTTAATCAATGCACCTAACTGGTTCTTGATGAAATGATAAATTTTCCATTATTTGTACAATTCAAATAAAGAGCGATTTGGACACTTCCTTTTACTACTGCTTCTGTGGGTGTGGCTTTGTGGCCATGGCTTTTGGGCATGGCAGGGCAAGGATATTGCAAATTCCCCATTCTCTCCCCACTCCTGGGGGAAGGTTATGGCAAAATCTCCATTCCCTCCCCACCCCACTAACCTGCTTTCCAGCTCCATTCTCCTGTTCAGGGCAACGAAAGAAGATCAGGAGGCTGGGAGGCATTGGGGGAAGGCCAGCCTATTTGCCAGTTCTCCAAATTACTCAAAATCTCTGCTATGGTTCACCTGAACCTGTCAGAGATGGCTGAATACCACCTCTGGAGGACAGGTAGAAAACTAAGAAAGGAGGGAGAAACCAGAAGCATCACGGCGAGACCGGTTGAAAAATAGCGGGGTCTGACGGAAATCCAACTAAACAAACTGCTGCGGGGGAGGGGGAGGGCTTCAGACTGGAACCATTTTGAAGGAACGGGGAAGAAGGAGAGGCATCTCAGACAACCAAGAGGAATTGTCAAGTTCCTCGGTAGGTCAGAGAAAAGCTCTCCAAACTGACAGGGGGAGAAGCGACCATATACAAATGATCGCTTTAAAGCTGGGGCAACCAGAGTAAGCTTTTTGAGATGGAATGGTGTCGGAACAGAGTGTCGGAACCGGCTAAGTGATTGGCCAACTCATAGGTAAGAAGAAACTTTGAATTTGAATGGGAAACTTTGAATTGAATTTGTTCTTTTCTCCCTCTCTCTTTTTCTCCCTTTTTCTTATCTCATGATTTACTTTCCTTTGGTTTATTATTACTTTGCAGATTTTTGCATAACATAATAGTGCTTAACCTGAAAGAGAATATTGTGGTGGATATTTATTTATGTATACCAGAGATAGTATATCAGATACCCCTGAGAGGTAAGCTGTTGCACATGTATAATGATCTACAAAAAGTCCAACAGGGAGTGTAGCATTCTCAAGAGAGCAGGTTGATATCCTTTTTATTTCCCTAAGAAATTTTCAAACCTTCTACACATCATGATGCGTAAGACAGAGTGCTACTTGGATAGAGTACAAGCTGAAGTCTCCATGTGAGTTGGATAAATCCTAGAGAAAGATTTAAAATTTGGGGGATGGAGCAGTTGTTAAAGTGGTTGAGTAATTAGAACATAGTGCAAATGCCTACTTTGAGACTTCAATTATTAAATTCATTGAGTAGTTTCACCACTTACAACAACATTATTTACAGATGTTGGAATTGTTTTCTGTCTAATGTTCTAGTGTTCCAACCAGGAGCACATTTTTCTATAGTTCACCTTTCCATCTCATAGGTGGTTGATTATGTAGTATATGGAAGTTATAATATGCCATGTTTCAGGCCCATATATTGTTATGCATGTGAAGAAATATGATATTTCTGTTTTGTTGTGGCTTTGATAATCTTTTAACACTAGTTCTGCAACAAATTTCTGAATTAATTCTGCAATACATTTCTGAATCTTGGGTTTGGTTTACAGGTCTCCACCATATGGCATGCAACTTCATTTAGAAGTCCTTTAGTATCTTCATTTAATGATCCTCAGACATTTATCTGGTAGTTGTTAGTTTTGATACAAATCCACTTCTCTTCATATCTCAAAAATGAGGATGTACCAAGCAAAACATGCTATGACCGCATTCCAGCCTCCTATTGTGTGTATATGATGTCATTTGTGGCATCCAAAGGCAATTATTTCAGCAGATAATCAGATACCTTTTTTCATAATTTCAAGCTCAAGTTCACTTGCCCTTTTCTTGGGTAAACCTGTGGGAAGGCCCCCTCCTAGAAGAATGAAATATTTTGTGAAATATTTTTAAAAGGCAGGCTAGAATATTTGCTTTAAAGGAGAAATGGGGAAAAAACTTAAGAGAGGCAGAAACCAATCTCCCTGCCCCCAAGCAGAAACTGAGTAGGTCAGCTTTTAGAAATGCAGATTTCATCATCCATTCAGAAAAAATGGGTCAATCAAGAAACTCCAAATAAGCAATTAGGAAGCCAAAGGGGTTTAGTGGATTAGCTCAGACAAGCACCAAGGATTTGCATTTCCCCTTTTGCCTATGGAGCGAGCCATGATCCCATATGAATCGGACAACAGCCAATAGAATATTAAAGGACATGTCCTTTCACAGGAACAGGAAGCTCAAATACAAACCCCAAAGAAGGTATAAAAACCCATCCATTCTCAGCTCCACTTTGTCAGTTGCACCAGAACCACAAACCCTGGTGGCTCTGCTTCATCAATATTTATTTCTTCAATAAATATTTATTTCAATATTTATTTCTTCAATAAATATTTATTTCCAATCAGCTTCCATGATGTTTCCAGTTTCTTTCTCCCAGCTTGGAACTGAACCAGATGGATTTTCCTTCCAACATGTCCATAAAGATAAAACAGTGATCAGAGGCCATAAAATATTATATCCATAGTGGTTTTGGAGAATATAGATGTTGGTGAAGTTCAGTATGTTTGTTTACTACCTTAAGTTTCAATCCTTTGCCCCTTTTTATTGGCTAGTATGAGAAAAGGTAGGTGACTAATCTACTGATTGTACTCACAAAAGATAATTTTCAGTGTGGAGATAAATCTCTTCTCCCCCAGTTCTTTGTTTAATGTCCATGAAGTTCATTCATTCTGACATTATAAATAATGCATTACATGCTCTTTATATCCAATGTCATACTCTATACACAGGTTATACACTAAAAATGAAGCCGCTGCCATAAAAAAAACCCCATTCCTTATAAACATATGAACGATGCCTGCAGAAAATCAATACTGGAAATATGAAAGAAAACGATTTTTTTCATTAAAAGTTTTGGTTGGAGGAATTCTCTTATTAAAGGTCACCCTATTTACAGGGACATTCATTTTGCCCCAGCCTCACCTCTCTTTTCAAACAGAAAGAAAGATGAAAGCTGAGAATTACACCATCACCCGAGAATTCATCCTACTTGGGCTCACCAGCAATCCCCAAACCAGGCTGCTACTTTTTGTGACAGTTCTCCTTATCTACTTGCTTACCATCTTTGGAAACACTCTCATCATCGTATTGGTATGGGTTGATTCTCAACTGCATACCCCCATGTACTTCTTTCTCAGCCATCTTGCAGGCATGGAAATTGGGTATGTTACTAGCACATTGCCACAGATGTTGAGTCACCTTTTGACTGGCAATGGGATCATCTCCTTAGCGCGTTGTGCTCTGCAGGGTTACATGACTCTGGCTATGGGTAGTACTGAGTGTTTACTATTAGGAGCCATGGCTTATGACCGCTATTTGGCCATCTGCCATCCATTGGTATATGCCTTAGCCATGGATAGGTTGCACCAACTCTTGCTGGCCACATCCTGTTGGACCATTGGTTTTGTGTTCTCTGCAATTTATGTCCTCTGCACCTTTCGTCATCCCTTTTGTGGGATTGTCATCAACCACTTCGTCTGTGAACCACCCACTGTGCTAAAACTTGCAAGTGGTGACACAAGAATCACCAAAGTCATTGGTTTTGGTCTCTCAACTTTCATTGTTCTCGTTCCCCTTTTTGTTATCCTGGCTTCCTATGGGTACATTCTGGATTCTGTATTGCACATGCAGTCGACAGGAGGATGGCACAAAGCATTCTCCACTTGTGGTTCCCACCTTGCTGTGGTGACCTTGTTCTATGGCACCATCATCTCTATGTACATTGTCCCCCAGTCAGACTCCACCCCTGATCGGGACAAGAAAATTGCCGTCTTTTATCTTGTAATCACTCCCCTTCTTAACCCCATCATTTACACTCTAAGAAACAAAGACATCCATTTAGCAGTGCTGAAAGTGTTGAAAAGACTTTGAGGAAAAAAAGGCAAAACACACTGTACATCTTGCTTAATGAAATGGCTTTTTTAACTTAAGAAGTGGATATTGAAATTTGATAGAGAGGCTGGAAAATACTGAGAGAGAAACTGATCATAAGAAAAGGACCTTTGTGATCATATTATAAACAACGGTGTCCTCTTCGCTGATGATGTAAAACTATTTAACACCACTGACAATGCTGCTGCCCTACATAGCAACGTTGACTATGTGTCAGAATGGTCGAACAATTGGCAATTTCAAATCTCAACCAACAAATGCTCTGTCTTACACATTGGCAAAAAAAATCAGAACACCAAATACAAGCTGGGCATATACGACCTCGTAGATGACCTTCACTCTGTCAAGGACCTAGGAGTACTAATCTCTAATGATCTAAGCCCCAGAGCCCACTGTAATAACATTGCCAAAAAGGCATTAAGAGTTGATAACTTAATTTTGCGAAGCTTCTTCTCCGGTAACATTGTACTGCAAACTAGGGCATGCAAAGCTTTTTCTAGACCAATTCTTGAATACAGCTCATATGTCGGTATGCATTGCATATCAGACATTAATACAATTGAGCGAGTCCAGAGATATTTCATGAGAAAAGTCCTCCGCTCTTCTGCTCACAACAGAATACCTTATGCCACCAGACTTTAAATTTTGGGCTTAGACAACTTAGAACTTCGCTGTCTTCGATCCGACCTAAGCGTAGTACATAACATTATCTGTTAAAATGTCCTACCTGTCAATGAATACTTCAATTTCAACCACAATAACACATGAGCACACAATAGATACAAACTTATAGTAAACCGTTCCAAACTTAATTGTAGAAAACATTACTTCAGTAACAGAACGGACAATGCCTGGAATGCACTGCTTGACTCTATGGTTTCTTCCTCAACCCCCGAGAACTGTCTACTGTCGACCTCACCTTATTCCTAAGAGGTCTTTAAGGGGCATGACTAAGCACACCAATGTGCCTACCGTCTTAGTCCTAATATTCCCTTGTATTCGTATTCATTTCATGTATTCATAATCATGTTTATACTTATATCTGTTATCTAATTCATGCTTGATGAAATAGAATAAATTAGCACAACTAAAAAAAAGTGAAAAACAAGCAAACAAATTCAAATAAGCTGTTTCAGATATATTTCTTATACAACAGGATCTCACTTTAATGGAGGACATGGCCCTTTAACTCCTACAAGACCAATCTGAACTGACTCTCTCATTTTCAGTGTAACATATTTTAGGAAAAAAATCACACTTTTGTTAGAAATGAGCTTTTGAAAGGACAGTTACATCCTTGATGTATCACAGGTGTTTATTCACATCTGGAATAAAGAACAACCCATAAAGAAGTATTTATTTCTAAGCAATAGGTAGCTTATATCTACAGATAGTCCTTGACTTATGACCACAATGGAACCAAAAATGTCTGTTGTTAAGTGAGACAGTTAAATGTTTTTCCCCCTGTTTTAAGAGCTTTCTTGCCATAATAATTAAGTGAATTAAGTTGTGAATTAAGTAATTAAGTTGCCAAGCATCTGAATTTTGATCATGTGACTATCAGGATGCTGCAATGGTTGTAAGTGTGAAAAATGGTCACGAGTCACTCTTTTCAGTGCCGTTGTAATTTTCATTGGTCACTAAATGGACTGTTTTAGGTCAAGGATTACCCGTTTCAGCTGTGTGAATGTCAATTCCTGTACTATTTCTTATCTTCAGAATGTTGATTAAAAGGAGGTGGGAGAGTCATTGCATCATGCAACTTTTTTTCAATAAATAACATTACATATTCTAACTGCAAGTAGAATCGTTCTAGCACAGAACTGGAAGCAAACAGATACTCCTCCAGACCCAAATATAAGAAGGAAAATCTATGAATATGCAGAAATGGATAGACTGTCTATGAAAATGAAGGAGAGGGAAGAAACTGAGTACAATCAAATTTGGAATAGATGGTATTCCTGGCTTAAAAGTAAACATAAAACTTAAATAGTGGTGGATTCCGGATCCCGGTGCAACCGGTATGGTGCAACTGGGCTGGGGGTCCACCACATGAATGTGTGTGGCACACGCATGTGTACTTACTGCCCGTGATGTTCCTCAACACCTCCGCGACCCTCTGTGATGTCTCCGTGATGCTCCAGCTGCTCGGCGGAGCGCTGCGCAGGTGCCGTACACTCCGTGCACGGAAGCTCCAAACAGCTCAAATACAGGTAAGGAGCATGGGAGGGCAGGTGGGCCCTCCAGAGCACCATACTGGAACGGTATATGGTGCTCCCAGCAGGCACCAGTACGCCCGTACCGGGGAGTACCGGTCATATCCCACCACTGAACTTAAGGTATAAGATGTAAAAGTATAATAGATAGAATGTAAAAGGTGTAAGAAATAAATGATATTGATTTGATGTTGTAATAACTGAAATAAGGATATAACTTAAGATAGTGAAATTGAGGTAGAATTTTTGTAAATAGGATTGTTACGAAAGATATTGATACCGATAAGGAAAGGCTGTTATAAGTGTAAATTTGTCTTTTGTGTTTTGTCTTTTAAAAGTTGCAAAACTCAATAAATGCTATTTAAAAAGACTTTTCTCAATAAGGTCCTGAGAGAAGAGATTCTTAACATGGAGGCTAAAGGCTCAGCTCTGATTTATTGTATGTATTGAGAGAAATATCCATCTGGTTCAGTTCCAAGCAGGGAAAAAGACACTAGAAACATGGAAGCTGATTGGAAAGATGGTTTAATGATGAAGCGGAACAACATGAAGGTTTCTGGTGCAGCTGATCCCATGGAGTTGAGAGTGAGGGGTATTTATACGTTCTCTTGCGCTACGCACTTGAACTTCCTGTTCCTTTGCAAGAACATGTATTCTATTGGCTTTTGTCAGATGCCCATGGGACCATGTTGGAGTTTGTCTGAGATAAGTTTGGTTGAAGTTTGCTGGGGATGATGCAATGTCCTTAGGAGATTGTGCAATGTAGTTCTTCTGACCTAGGCTTCCCAAGAGCATGAAGCAAACTCCTGCTCTCGACAAAAAAAAAAAAAAATCATTTTATTAATTGACTGTGAATTCTGCTCATTCTCATCCAGCAAAGTTTTTCAATGGAGTATTTGCAGTCACAGACCTTATCTGGCTTAGAGAACTGACAGGCCGATATCTGCAAAACCTGGCAAGGAGTCTAAGAAAGTCACGAACCAATTAAACGAACTCCTACAAACTCCACTCCCCTTTCGCTCCTCTTTTATTTCCTTTGGGAGGGGCCATTCATTGTCCACCTGTGTATTGTATTGAATTGAATTGAATTTACTAGATTTGTTAGCCGCTCCCTCTCCACGAAGGGACTTGGGGCGGCGTACAATAAATAAAAACACATATTATACAATTAAAACATTTCACCTTCTTCCAAGTCAACCCATGTTTTTTAGCTGTTCCCTTTGTCTGGAAACTCTGTGCATGTGCACACTGGGAACAGGCTCCAGCTGTTCCTCTGCCTCACAGATGTCTGACTCCGAAGGAAGCTGATAACTGTCAGACGGCTCTGGCCCCCTCTCTGCCTCTGACACAGAGCCCTCATCAGAGCCTTCCCCAGACTCCAGGACTGGCCCATGTTCCTCCCCAACCTCCTCACTGTCCAAATCTGCTGCCAGCTCTGCTGGCAGACCACAACAGTAGTGAGCTCTGTGTCTTAGTGGGTTAATCCTATTATGTCCCAAAGAGTCATGTCTTAATCCCTTCACCCTGGAGCTGAAGTTTTGTAGATAGGCCGGCCCAATCTTTCTCAGTGAGCACAAAATATCTGCTGGGGAAGGGGAGGGGGGCCTCTGAGTTTCTGTCTCTCTTAAGACTTTTATTTCTCTTTTAGGGAAAATATTTTATCCTGCCTTTTTAAAATATTCCTCAAAATATTTCATTCATTTACAAGAAGTGTGGGTGCTAACTTTCTACATATGTATTGGGCAGAAAAATATCATTTTTTGATTAGTCTATGTGAGAGTCGAGGTGGTACAGTAGTTAGAGTGCAGTACTGCAGGCTACTTCTGCTGCCTACCGGTTGCCTGCAGTTTGGCAGTTCAAATCCCACCAGGCTCAGGGTTGACTCAGCCTTCCATCCTTCTGAGGTGGGTAAAATGAGGACCCAGATTGTTGGGGGCAATAGGCTGACTCTTTAAAATTGCTTAGAGAGGGCTGTAAAGCACCATGAAGCAGTATATAAGTCTAAGTGCTATTGCTATGATTTTTCTCCCCACTGGGGATACTGCAAATGATAATTACAGAAGAACTTTGCATCACTTCTAAGTTTTAGATCCTCAGTGACTTTGGTGGCCGCTTTTCCAGTCAGCCATATGTTGTCCACTGAGGCGTTCTCACCCACTTAATGAAATTGCCAGCAAAATTATGTAGTGTCTGGCAGGACAGACAAGTTACGTAACATTGCCCTCCTTATTTGAGTACTTGGAATAAATTTGTGGATTTCATAAACTAATAGCTATTCATTTATAGAATTCCCAAAGCTATTCATTTATAGAATTCCCAAAGATCATTACAGTTCTGTTGTTCCATAATTAAACCTCCTGGGAGTCTGAAGTAGTTAAAGATGGCAAAATGAAAAAAAAACAAAGGCTTTCTCTTTTGAACAATGAATCATAAAAGCTAAACGGTTCTTTCCTTCTGAAGAAAATCTCACAAATGTTGGACATTCTTTGACTGAAAAAAATGGAAAACATATGTGACAGCAACATATAGATATTAAATCTTCCAAAGACAACATTTCCTATATGTTGACCGAAGAAAAACTGAGCAGAAAGTCATTTGTTCCTTCTGTAATTTTTTTTTCGCTGTCAAAAAGTGGGGAAATAATTGACATACATTATTGGTAGTTAAATAAACAACCATAATAAAAAACTTGTTAAATAAAATAGAGAAAAGACTAATAAGTTAACCATGTAATATTAATTAGAATTATTTCAGTCCCTCAGATTATTATTTAAACTTGGTCAGATGGAAACATATTGCCTCCTCTTTACAGTATTAAGTATTATAAACAATACATGAGACCCATATCCTGCATTTTATTTTATTAATATAATTCTATTATCATTAACAGAAGATTAGCCCCTGTGATGAAACCAAGATTTGGTACAGCCAAAATTCTCCAGAAAATGACAAAATTCTTTACTTTAGGAATATACTTTTAAAACTACATTTAAATCTTTGAGTATTATAATTCTTTCCAACATTGTATTAACTTATGCTATGATTTAAAACAGAAATGAAGCCATGGCTGGACATGGGTACGTATATCTTATGAGTCAAGGAAATATCAACTTGCATATAATGTACACCCACCCACCCATATATATCTATTATTCAAACTTCTTAAAACATCTGTTAAAAGGTCCAATAGACATAAAATATCCTCTTCCACAGGACGCGGTGGCTCAGTGGCTAAGACGCTGAGCTTGTCGATCAGAAAGGTTGGCAGTTTGGCGGTTCGAATCCCTAGCGTCGTGTAACGGAGTGAGCTCCCTTTACTTGTCCTAGCTTCTGCCAACCTAGTAGTACGAAAGCACATAAAAATGCAAATAGAAAAAAATAGGAACCATCTTTGATGGGAAGGTAACAGTGTTCTGTGTGCCTTCAACATTTAGTCATACCAGCCACATGACCATGGAGACATCTTTGGACAGCGCTGGCTCTTTGGCTTTGAAACAGAGATGAGCACTGCCCCTTAGAGTTGGGAATGACTGGCACATATGAGCGAGGGGAACCTTTACCTTTATCCCCTTCCCCAAATTAATTTCCTTCTCAAGTAATATCAAATATATTTTAGATTTCTTTTTTTAATTTTATCTTTTTTATTTTTATTATATAAAATGCAAAGAAGAAAAGAAATTAAGGGAGGGAAATGGAACAGGAAAAAGGATGTGTGTGATACAAGGAGGAAGAGAAGAGGACATTACTGTCCAAAGAATTTGAAAGTATACAATTAATTTTGTAAATAAAAATGGTATCACAAAGATTGTTAGGTACAAATAGAAATATATATTATTTCCATAGCAAGGAAGATAAAGCAGGAATGGTTAAATTCATTATTTAAAGAGGAAAATATGTTCTTATTTGGCTGTCACTTCTGTAATTTGTGCTTATGAAAAAAAAATGAAACGTTGATCTTGGTTTTGTTGATTAGAAAGATTTGGTGTTATAGAAATGGCTAGTTATGTTAATGTGGAAAAGCAAAAGGTTGAGGTTAGGGTGTGTTTATCTTGTACTGTGCTAGGAAGAGTTGGAAGATTTCTTAAACCAGATTTCCCCAAATTTGTTCCATAATTAGATACAAAACTGAAGTTAACTTTACTCCTTTAAAAAAGATCCTTATAAAATTGAACAGTTGATTTCACTTGAAGGGTTCTCTCTCTTAAGAATCCCAGAATTACAAGTGCTTCTAAACTACAAAAAGAAACCTGAAATACAAAATGCATTAATCTTAACCTAGACTGGGCATGTCTAGTTTAATGAAGGACTAGGGGAGACCTGATGGCAGTCTTCTGATATCTCAAGGGCTGCCACAAAGAAGGAGTCAAACTATTTTCCAAAGCACCTGATGGTAGAACAAGAAGCAATGGGTGGAAACTAATCAAGGAAAGAAGCAACTTAGAACTGAGGAGAAATTTCCTGACAGTGAAAACAATTAATCAGTGGAACAGTTTGCCTCCAGAAGTTGTGAATACCCCAACACTGGAAATTTTAAAGAAGAGATTGGATGACCATTTGTCTGAAGTGGTGTAGGGTTTCCTGCCTAAGCAGGGGATTGGACTAGATCAGCGATGGCGAACCTTTTTTGGCTCGCATGCCACAAGTGGGGGGGAGCGCAGTGGGGTCATGTGCGGGCGTGCCGCACCCATAATGCAATGCGCGAACCCCCAGTGTGCATGCACACACAACAGGCACGACCCCCCCATTTATACATGCTTTTTTTGCCCTCCCCGGGCTCCAGAGGCTTTATAGGAGCCTGGGGAGGGCTAAAAGAGCCTCCCCCGCCCCCCCGGAGGCCCTCCGGAGGCTCCATGGACCGTCCGGAGGCTTCCCTGAAGCCTTCGGCACGCTTAAAACGACCCTCCGAGCAAACCGGAAGTGACTTCCGGTTTGCTCAGACGGTCGTTTTAAGCACTCCGAAGGCTTCAGGGAAGCCTCCGGACGGTCCCTGGAGCCTCCGGGGAGCAGGGGATGCTCTCTTCACCCTCGCCAAGCTCCTATAAAGCCTCTGGAGCCTGAGGAGGGTGAAAAATGGCTTTTAAAAAAGGTGAACTCAGCTGGCCAATGCGCGCATGCGCGCTGGCCAGTTCACAGGGCAGCACCTCATGTGCCCTGACAAATGGCTCCGCATGCCACCTTTGGCATGCATGCCATAGGTTCGCCATCACTGGACTAGATTATGTGCAAGGTCCCTTCCGATTCTGTTATTCTATTCTATTCTATTCTATTCTATTCTATTCTATTCTATTCTATTCTATTCTATTCTATTCTATACACTTAACCTAAGTTTTTGCCTTTGAGTTATAATTACTAAAATTGCACCTATATATTTAGGCATTTTACTTGACATAGTGATATATTTTGGAAAAAAAAACAAGTAAACCCAATTCAAACAAATGGTATGTTCCATTTCTTATAGCAGTGTATGGATATTTTAAATTTCAAGGGCCAAAATTAAATGTTTTCCAGTTGATAGTGTAATCACAAAAGATTGTTATTCGTATTACATTTTTTGTAACTCAGTCATGAAGTCATATCTGATGTTTTGAAACCCATGGACCACAACACATCAGGCTTCCCATCCACCAGGGTCTCCTGCAGCTCACCCAAATTTATCTTTGTTGCGTAGATGACACTATTTAACCATTTCATCCTCTGCCATCCCCTTCTTCTATTGCTTTCTCTCTTTCCCAACATCTGGATCTTTTCCAATAAGATCTTCTCTCTTCTAATTTGATGGCCAAAGTATTTATCCTTCAGCTTTAGTATCTGTCCTTCCAAAGAACATTCAGGATTGATTTCCTTCAGGATGATGGATTTGATCTCCTCGCAGTCCAAGTGAAGAAGCTTCAACAACACAATTCAAAAGCATCTATTCTTTGGTGCTCATCCTTCTTTATGGTCCAACTCTCACAAGTATACATTATTACTGGGGGAAAAAAACCATAGCTTGAGCAATATGGACCTTCATTGGAAAGGGAATGTTTCTGCATTTTAATTTAACTTTAGCAATAACATACATAATTATACAAAAGGTCTGCATCATTGGTCTAGAGAAGCAATTTATATTCAAAGTACTTTATTTTACTGATTGATTAGGCTGAGGGAACAAAGCAGAGATTTTCAAATTAAATTCATGAACTAAAATAAGATTAGTGAAACATTGACAGTAACTTTAAGGAATAGGCTTAGAGTCAAAAGAGATGAAGTCAACAAGATAAGGATCGTCATGTTTTTTCTTCAAAGTTCCTTCTTCTCAACACCTTGATCACAGCCCTGTGGATATCCTTATTCCGCAAAGTGTAAATGATGGGGTTGAGCAGGGGAGTGACTGCAAGATACATAACTGCAACCTTTTTGTTCTTATCAGGAGATGAACTTGAATGGGGGGTTATGTATATAGAGATTATGGTTCCATAGAACAAGGTGACCACAATAAGATGGGAGCCACAGGTGGAGAAAACCTTATAACGCCCCGCAACTGACTGCATTTGAAAAATTGAATGCAGGATGCAACAATAGGAACACAAGATGACCGAAAAGGGAACTAGAACTACCAATACTGATAGACAATTAAGTATGTCTCTGGTGTGCTTTACATCATCACATGCAAGAGCTAGCAAAAACCGTAGCTCACAAAAAAAGTGGTTAATGTAATTGGGACCACAGAAGGAATGACGAAAGATGCAAACGATGTTGACCACTGAGACGAGACAGCCTAAGATCCAGCTGGAGATGGCAAGCAGATGTTGGTGCCTCCTGTTCATGGCAGAGGCATATCTCAAGGGGTTGCAGATGGCCAAGTAGCGATCATAAGCCATGACACCCAACAGCAAACATTCAGTACTGCCCAAGCTTAGAGCACTGCCTCCCTGTAAGATGCAACCTATTGAGGAAAGCACTCCTTTTCCAGCCAAGAGGTGGACTAAAGTCTGAGGCAAAGAGCTAGTGACATATGCTATGTCTAGGCTTGCCAGATGGCTGAGAAAGAAGTACATAGGTGTGTGCAGCTGAGCATCCATGTGCACCAATAGGATGATCAGCTGGTTACCCAAAACTGTGAGCAAGTACATTGTTAGGAAGACCACAAATAGCACATTGCGTTGATTTCGATGAGAGGTGAGTCCCAAGAGGATGAAACCTTTTTCTGAAGTGAAATTGTCAGCACCCATCTTGGCATTCTTCCTACAGATAATGATGGACAATGACTTTAACTGCAAAACATGAATACGGAAGAGAAAGCGAAATCTGTACATCCTCTATAACACAATGTCAGCTGAGAAATCCTGATTTCCAATGCATCTATGTGGATTCTACCTTTTGATTAGTATAGAAACTGTTTGGTTGCTGTACATGAGATGTAGATTCTGGTAACCTAAAAGAAATGGGGCCATAGCTAGACTAAGAAGTCAAAGAAACATCATGTGGAAAGAGTGAGTGAGTGAGAGAGAGAAAAAGAGAGGTAGACAGAGAGACAGACAGAGATCGTCTTTGATTGCCAACAAAACAGTATAAGTGAAAACCACAGAAGCTGAAGTCAACTTGAAACATACTTTACCTTAATGAAGCAATTATTCAGGACCTGAACAGAAGTGGGAACATATTATCTCTCTTCTTTAATATAAGGGGAGCTTTTTTCAACTAGAGGCCCACTTAATGGAAATTACTCCACTCCCCTTGGTCCTCTTCAGTAAATCATTATAAATGTTTTGATCCTTCTTTAAACCTTATAATTAATGGTATGGTGTGTAAAGAATATGCAGCTTCACCTCATCAATTTGTTTTAAATGTTTAGGTTGCTATGAGCTGATTTCCAAGTATATGGATGATAAAGAGTTAGGAAATCTAGTGAATTAGGGGTAATACAGATATGGACAGATGTTGGGTTTCTGATACTATATTTTCCTAAATCAAATATGACAATTTAGAATGATTGTTCTGCTAATGTCCTGCTAATGTGGACTAAATAGTGAGGAAAATATATGTTCGTTACTAGATATTCAGTCACACTAAGATGAGAACTACTTGTTAAGAGTCTCAAAAAGAAACTTTATTGCTATACAATCATGTTACAAGACTCTCACCACAATGACTGCATTCCCTTGGGAATGACACACTAAAGATTCAAGGATTCTGGGAGAGAACAGGCTTGTGAGGCTCATTGCAGTGCAACAATTCTAAACTTGGGCCCCTCTTGACCTCTCCCTCCTGTCTAGCTTGAGATTCCAAAACAATGATTAGAGCTTAATGAAGTCACACTTATGGAAGGCAAGACGTTTGATGAATAGTTATTAGATGTTCCAGAATAAATACCATATTTTTTGGAGTATAAGATGTACCGGAGTATAAGATGCACCAAGGTTTTGAAGAGGCAAATTTTAAAAAAAATGTTTTTGCACTCTGCAAATCTCCCAAAAATGGCCCATTTTTAAAAATAGCCTTTAGGAGGCTTGTAGAGTGTTCCTGGGGTTCAAATGAGCAAAAAATGGCCTGTTTTTGTGAAAACGGCCCTGTATTTTGTCAAACAATTGCATGCATAGCCTTTAGGAAGCTTATAGAGTGGTCCTGGGGGCTGGGCGGGGGCAAAATTGAGCAAAAACCCACCCATTTGTCACTCATTTCTGCCCTCCCCAGCCCCCAAGAGCACTCTGAAAGCCTCCTACAGGCTCTGCACAGCCATTTTGGTGAAGGGGGTGGGGTTTCGGGAGACAAAAAATATTGTATTCAGTGTATGATGCACCCAGATTTTCAGCCTCTTTTTGAGGGAAAAAAGTGTGTCTTATACTCCAAAAAAAAATGGTAATAAGTCATGGAGAAACAAATATCCCCAAGAATAGGAAGTTCATGCATATGAGTTCTACTATTCCTTATTCTCATACATTCTACTCTTCAGAGGGTTGATTAGAAGAGTTTGGAGGAACATTCTACATGGTGATTTTTAGTTACTCCCAGGTTGAATTGTGAGCAGAATTGCTTTTCAATTAGCACTACAAAGAATCATGGAATTCCAGTTTTACTTAATATATTAGACAGGAAAATTTTAACCGGGCAATATTTCCTCATTATTTGAGATCTTTTAATTGTAGATTTTGAAGCTCAAAAAAACATCAAACTTCACCAATATTGATACCAATATTATCAATCAAAGTATTAACTTGGCAGAGGCAAATAACATTCTGATCTCTTGTCTAAGTATTCATAGCAAATTTACAAAGATTTATATACAAGAGTTGCTACTTAGCCAAAATTCCTGTAATCTGAAACTGAGTAAGAGAAATGATTTTATGTGATATACTAGAAAAGTTACCCTTGATTCAATTTGGGAATAATACACCCAATATTTTTTATATTTACCACAGGATGTATAAATATTGCGTGCTCTCATATTATTGGAAGAAATGTCCATCTGGGGAGTTCCAAGTGGGGAGAAGAACATTGGAAACATGGAGGCTGCTTGGAAGGATGGTTTAATGGAACAACTTATATATATATATTCATAAGCCAAAAACACCAGCCTGAGGATGGCGAGTGAGTCCTCGCCGAAACGTTGCCAAGACAATCTCAATCTTACATGGGAAAAGACCCGAATACAACAAGACTAGTATGTATGGTGTGTGTGTGTGGAGTGCTGGCTTTGTTTCTGCAAGTTGATTGATTGGCTGTGTAGTTGTATCATGATTGGTAGATTGGTGCTGATTGGTGTTAGCTGTGTGTCAGTTGTTGTTTTATGTTGTAACGGCCTGGGTGGTGGGTGGGGCTCGTTTGTTGACTAGGGCTGGTTTTCAGATATCTGGTAGGCAGGAGGTATCATCACGTTTGTTCATGTTGTGGGAGTGTTTCTCTATTTCGATGGTTTCCATAATTATTCTCTTGTTGAAGTGTTCAGTTGTGGAGATTAATTTGGTTCCTTCAAAATCAATTTCATTGGTTGTCAGACTCCCAGAGGGCTATGCGGGGATCCAGGTAACTTGTAGACTGTCTGTGTCCCACGCTTGGTTTAATCTTGCTGGGTGATGACGTAATGAAGAGGCTTATGTTCTGAAAGGGTGTTGGGCAATTCCTATTATGGCTTAATGGCTTTGTCCTGGTTTGGATTTTGAGTGACGGCTAATCCTATCACCCTGGAGCTGAAGGCCTTTTGTCTTATGGATAAGATGGTCCAGTCTTTCTGGGGCTATTAACAAAGACGGAGGCTGCTTTTCAAGATCATGTTTTCTCATCCAGGGAAATATAATATTTTGCCTTTGAAATATTTTGTAAAATATTTCATTTTCCTAGGATTCTCTTCAATATGAAATAAATATAATTAAAAATAGAGTGGTATTTCACAAGCATTTAGTCAAAATCATGTATTTTTTTAAAAATAAAATGATTAAAATAAAAATAAATATTGTGATGTTGCGTTATCAAAATGTAACAATGAAGAAAAATTGTTTATTTATTTACTTATTTTATATCATAAAATATCTTAGTATAAAATAATAGGCAGCTTACAATACATATATTTACAATATACAACATAACATTGTTATTATTTTCTTGCATACACATTATGTAAATCAAAGGACTCCTTCCCAGCTATTGACCAAGTTAGGATGAAGGTACACTGCATAATGCATATTTTTTTAAAAATCACCTTAATGTAGACTTTTAAAGATTATGGATTGAGAAAAGGGACATCACCAGAGGTTAAGCTTTTGGAAATTATGAATAGAATAGAAAAAGTCATGGAAACACAGCAGCATCTTTCCAACCTCCAAAGACTTCTCCTCCCTATTAGAATTGGAGGAAAATCTATTTCAGCTCCAGAAGGTGATGGACTCCCCTTTGTTACAGATTGATTAAAACAAACTGGACTGCAACTGTGAAATATATTTTGGATTTCTTGCTATTAACAAGGACAAGAGAAGTTCAAAGTCTCCTTCCATCTCAATGTTTCGATTAGACCAGACTCAGTGAAACACAGAGATGCTGGTTTAAGGAGTTAGCCCTCCACTTTCACACCCCTTTCCCTTAACATGCCTGCCTGCCTGCTCCAGCCATATTATCTTGCGATGTTCTCCTTCCGATACTGGTTAGCAAAAACTTTCCATAAATTTGGGGAGATCCATGATTAAGAATGTAGGGAAGCAGAAGATTTAGAAGATGAATTGTAAAATATTCTTCAGTAAAGAAGATGAGACAAGATAACCCCCGGTCCTTTATGAACTAACTGCTTGAGTTTTGGATGGTCCCAATTTAAATTTTACATTTTGAGCATACAATGGTTTTAACTACTGCCCTTCAGCACAACGTTGACTTTGTGTCTGAATGGTCAAAAAAATGGCAACTCCAAATCTCAACCGACAAATGCTCTGTCCTACACATTGGTAAAAAAAAATCAGAACACTAAATACAAGCAAGGCAGATACAACTTTGTAGACGACCTTCACTCTGTCAAGGACATTGGAGTACTCCTATCAAACGTTTTAAGCGCTAGAGTTCACTGTAACAGCATTGCCAAAAAGGCATTAAAATTGTTAACCTAATAGCTTCTCCTCCAATAATATTGTATTGCTAACTAGGGCATACAAAACCTTTGCTAGACCAATTCTCAAATACAGCTCATCTGTCTGGAATGTACACTGTTCATCTGACATTAATACAATCAAGCGAGTCCAGAAGTATTTGATGAGAAGAGTCCTCTGCTCCTCTGATCGCAACAGAATACCCTACACCACCAGGCTTGAAATTTTGGCCTTAGACAACCTAGAACTACACCATCTATGGTTGGACTTAAGCATAGCACACAAAATGATCTGCTACAACATTCTACCGATCAACGACTACTTCAGCTTCAACTACAATAATACAGGAGCACACAATAGATGCAAACTCAATGTAAATTGCTCCAAACCTGATTGCAGAAAATATAACTTCAGCAACAGAGTGGTCAATGCCTGGAATGCACTACCTGACTCTGTTGTTACATCTTCAAATCACATCACTTTAACCCTAAACTGTCTACCATTGACCTCACCCCATTCCTAAAAGTCTGTAAGGGGTGTGGGTAAGTACACCATTGTGCCTGCAGTCCCTCTCCTACTGTCCCTAGTTATTCATACCCATTTCATTAATATTCATGTTTATTTTATACCAATTATTTTGTAAATGATTGACAAATAACATAAAATATAAATAAAAACTGCAGAGGTATATGTCTATGACAGCCATGGACCTGACTCAAATGATTCAGGGCCCGACACACGAGGGAGGACACACTCTGGACCTTGTTTTTGTCTCTGGCCAGTGGCTGAGTGATCTGGGAGGAGGGGACTTAACCATCACTCCCCTGTCATGGTCAGATCACTCACTCCTCCGTCTTGACTTCCCTGGTGCTACCTCCCGCTGCGGGGAGGCGGAACCGGAAAGTTCCAGATGGTTCCGCCCCAGGCGCCTGATGGAACCTGATAGGTTCCAGACGGAGCTTGGGCCACCTCCTGTAACCTTGACCCGCCCCCGGGTAGAGGACCTGGTAGTTGCGTGGAATAATGCAACTACCGGGGCCTTGAACCGGGTGGCGCCTTTGCGGCCTCTCCGGCGGCAACGATCCACCCTAGCCCCTTGGTTTACCGAGGAGCTAAGGGTGATGAAGTGCCGCAAGAGACGTCTAGAGAGTCGTTGGAGATCCTCTCGCTCCGAATTTGATCGAACACAGGCACGAGCCCATTTAAGGACGTACCTTGTGGCATTGAGAGTGGCCAAACGCCAATATTGTGCCACTCTCATTGCATCCGTGGAGAACCGCCCTGCCGCCCTGTTTCGGGTGTCCCGCTCCCTCTTGTTTCAGAGGCCGTGGGAGGCCCCCCTACAGGGCAGGGCAGAGGAATTTGGTAAATATCTGCAGGATAAAATCGCTCAAATCCGGAAGGATTGGGTTCCTGTCAGTGATCCAATGGAGACGTCCATGGCGAGTCTTGAGGTATCGATCTGGGAGGAGTTTGACTTGGTTGCCATCAAGGATTTGGACAGATTGCGTGGACGACTGCGACCCACCACATGTTTATTGGACCCGTGCCCCTCCTGGCTTGTACTGGCATCCTGGGAGGTTACACGAGACTGGCTCCTGGGCCTAGTGAATGCTTCGCTGAGCGAGGGGTCTCTCCCGGCCGCCTTGAAAGAGGCGGTGGTGAGACCCTTGCTCAAGAAGCCTTCCCTGGACCCTTTGGAGCTGGCCAATTATCGTCCTGTCTCCAACCTTCCCTTTTTGGTGAAGGTTGTAGAGAGTGTGGTGGCGTACCAGTTTCCACGACATCTGGAGGAAAATGATTATCTAGACCCGCGCCAGTCCGGCTTCTGCCCCGGTCACAGCACGGAGACGGCCTTGGTCACATTGGTGGATGATCTCTGGAGGGCCAGAGACAGAGGTTGTTCCTCTATCCTGGTCCTATTAGACCTCTCGGCGGCTTTTGATACCATTGACCATGGTATCCTGCTGCGCCGGCTGGAGGGGCTGGGGGTCTGGGGCACCGTTTTGCGGTGGTTCGGCTCCTACCTTTCTGACCGGACGCAGCGTGTGTTGGCAGGAGAAGAGAGGTCGACCCTACGCCCCCTTACTTGTGGGGTGCCACAGGGGTCGGTCCTCTCGCCACTCCTCTTCAACACATATATGAAGCCGCTGGGTGAGATCATCCGTGGTTTCGGGGTGGGATACCATCTGTACGCTGATGATACTCAGCTGTACTTTTCCACCCCGAACCACCCCAACGAGGCCATCGAAGTGATGTCCCGGTGTGTGGAAGCCGTACGGATCTGGATGGATGACAACCGACTCAAGCTCAACCCCTCCAAGACGGAGTGGCTGTGGGTACCAGCTCCCCGGTTCAGCCAATTAATTCCATCATTGGCCATTGGGGGCATTCAACTTGCCCCCGTGGAGCGGGCGCGCAATTTGGGCGTCCTCCTGGATGCCCGGCTGTCCATGGATGACCATGTGACAGCCGTGGCAAGGGGGGCGTTCCACCAGGTTCGCCTGGTGCGTCAATTGCGCCCCCTACTGGACCGGGACGCCTTACGCACAGTCACTCATGCGCTGGTGACGTCTCGCTTGGACTACTGTAACGCTCTCTACATGGGGCTTCCCTTGAAATGCACCCGGAGGCTACAGTTGGTCCAGAACGCAGCCGCGCTGGTAATTATGGGGAGTACTAGGTATTCCCATGTGACACCGTTCCTGCGCGAGCTGCACTGGCTTCCTGTGGTCTATCGGGTGCGTTTCAAGGTTTTGATAATAATCTTTAAAGCGCTCCATGGCTCAGGACCTAGTTACTTGCGGGATCGTATTCTGCCCCATACATCCCTGCGACCAATCCGCTCGCACAGAGAGGGCCTCCTCCAGGTGCTGTCCACAAGACAGTGTCGGGGGGCGGCGCCTAGGAGTAGAGCCTTCTCTGTGGCGGGCCCAGCCCTGTGGAATGACCTCCCTCCGGATATTAGGAATACCTCTGACCTCCGCTCCTTTCGTATTAAGCTTAAGACCCACCTATTCCAAGCAGCTGGCCTGGCTCAACTTTGATCTAACCATATCGCTCCTGACGGGCTTTTACTGGGTATTTTAATTATATTTAATTATCTAGGGGTTTTTAAATATTGTATTTTAATTGTTTTATTTATCAGCCGACCTCCTCCTTGTGTATGTCTCGGTATATGTCTCTGTTATATGTTTGTTTTGTCCATATTTATTTCATATGTTTCATTGTACGCCGCCCCGAGTCCTTTGGGAGAGGGTGCGGCTAAGAAATAAATATTTATTTATTATTATTATTATTATGAGCATACACAGCAAAATTGTGTGAGTCTGCCATTTATATTGTAATTAAGGACAGTAATGTTATTTTTCTTTTGTGTAGTTGGATTTGGTTATACCTCTTCCTCACTTTCTTTGTCATTATTTTTTTTCATTTCTAGAATTAAACTGATATTGGCTATCTGGCAAATTTTAGACACAGGCTTCAACAGCTTCTATTCTAATTCCTATTCAGCATTTCCCAGGGTTATCTTTTAGAAACAACATTTTTATCATATATTAGGTAGCATAAATTAGAAGTAACACATTACTTTAGATGATACAGTGTACAGCTACAATTTTTAAACCATTATATTAGATTGCATTGAGTGATGAAAAAGGTACAATCTTTGCAGTGATATATCATTTTATTCTGAGTTTCAACCAAAATAAGAGCTTTTGCTTAAAAATTTCCCTTAATATTGTCCCATTTTTCTTCCCTTTCAAGTTATGAAGCATTCTGCAGTAGCTTTTCAGTAATTAAAAAAGATTGAGCTTTTGTAGCTTTTTGTTCCGAACCTCTAACCATGTTAGAGGAATCAGAGTTAAATTGATAATCATGTCTGATCTTTCAGAAACTTCTCAGAAATAAACAGCTGACTTATTCAGTCTCATATTGACAGTGACTTTAAGGAATAGGCTTAGAGTCAAAAGAGATTAATTCAACAAGAATCTTCATGTTTTTTCTTCAAAGTTCCTTCCTCTCAACACCTTGATCACAGCCCTGTGGATATCCTTATTCCGCAAAGTGTAAATGATGGGGTTGAGCAGTGGAGTGACCGCAAGATACATAACTGCAACCTTTTTGTTCCTATCAGATGAACTTGAATGGGGGGTTATGTATATAGAGATTATGGTTCCATAGAACAAGGTGACCACAATAAGATGGGAACCACAGGTGGAGAAAACCTTATAACGCCCCGTAACTGACTGCATTTGAAAAATTGAATGTACAATGCAACAATAGGAACACAGGATAACCGAAAAGGGAATCAGAACGGCGAGTACAGATAGACCATTAAGTATGTCTCTAGTGCGCTTTACATCATCACATGCAAGAGCTAGTAAAAAACGCAGCTCACAGAAAAAGTGGTTAATGTGATTGGAACCGCAGAAGGAATGATGAAAGATGCAAACAATAGTGACTGTTGAGAGGAGGCAGCCTATGATCCAGCAGGAGATGGCAAGCAGATATTGGTGCTTCCTGTTCATGGCAGAGGCATATCTCAAGGGGTTGCAGATGGCCAAGTAGCGATCATAAGCCATGACACCCAACAGCAAACATTCAGTACAGCCCAAGCTCAGGGCAGTTCCTCCCTGTAAGATGCAACCTATCGAGGAAACCACTCCTTTTCCAGCCAAGAGGTGGACTAAAGTCTGAGGCAAAGAGCAAGTGACATACATAATGTCCAGGCTTGCCAGATGGCTGAGAAAGAAGTACATAGGTGTGTGCAGTTGAACATCCATGTGTACCAGTATGATGATCAGCAGGTTACCCAAAACTGTGAGCAAGTACATTGTTAGGAAGACCACAAATAGCACATTGCGTTGATTTCGATGAGAGGTGAGTCCCAAGAGGATGAAACCTGTTTCTGAAGTGAAATTGTCAGTACCCATCTTGGCATTCTTCCTACAGATAATGATGGACAATGACTTTAATTGCAAAACATGAATAGGGAAGAGAAAGAGAAATCTGTACATCCTCTATAATACAATGTCAGCTGAGAAATCTGATTTCCAATGCATCTATCTGGATTCTACCTTTTCATTAGTACAGAACAGTACCAAAGACATTGTCAACAGATTAACACAATGTGTTGTATGTCCCAGATAATGAATCAACTCCTATCTTGGATTGCTGTTACTAAACGTAGATGTTGGAATGATTCATACACAATTTATCCTCTAGAGAGAAGCCATTTCATTGATAGAATCTGGAATTTCTGTGTAATACTTGTAGGAGGGCTACAGACCATTTTTAGCAAGAGAGTGACAAGTATCAGATGGAAGGACAGTAAGAAGTGATACAACACACTGGCTTCCTTTGTTCATAACCCCACAGAATGAATATACTGTATGTCATTAAATAGCTTTGTAAAAAGTCCTTTGTCCATTGTGAAAGAAAGCAGTCAGGATCCTCTTCATTCAAAGTTACCAACAACATAGAAACTTATAATAATAATAATAATAATAAGTTTGAATTTATTAGCCGCTCCCTTTCCAAGTAGGACTCGGGGCGGCGTACAATGGGGCATATAAAACACAGAAAATATATAAAACACATAGGCGTACATACAGAACATACATACAGATACACAAACACGGACTCGGAGGAGGTAAACAATTTACATCATATAGACAGTTAAAAGACCCACATTAAAATACCCCAATTGTAAAAACCCGATATAAAATTAAGATTTAACGTTTAAAATACAATTTAAAAACAGTTAGGAGGAATAAGAATAATTACGATTGAGCCAGGCCAGATAATTGAAAGAGGTGGGTCTTCAGCTGTACACGGAAGGAGCGGAGATCGGAAGTAATCCTGATGTCACGGGGGAGGTCATTCCACAGGGCTGGGCCCACCACAGAGAAGGCTCTGCTCCTGGGTGTCGCCCCCCGGCACTGTTTGGCGGACGGCACCCGGAGAAGTCCCTCTCTGTGTGAGCGAATTGGTCGTAGGGATGTGTGGGGCAGGATGCGATCCTGCATATAACTAGGCCCTGTGCCATGAAGCGCTTTAAAGATCATAATCAAAACCTTGAAACGCACTCGGTAGACCACAGGAAGCCAGTGCAGCTCGCGCAGGAGAGGTGTTACAGGGGAGTACCTAGTCCTCCCCATAATCACCCGCGCGGCCGCGTTCTGGACCAACTGTAGTCTCCGAGTGCATCTCAAGGGAAGCCCCATGTAGAGAGCATTGCAGTAATCCAGGCGAGACGTCACTAGCGCATGGGTGACTGTGCGTAGGGCATCCCGGTCCAATAAGGGGCGCAATTGGCGCATCAGGCGGACCTGATGGAATGCCCCCCTTGCCACGGCTGTTACATGGTTATCCATGGACAGCCGGGCATCCAGGAGGACGCCCAAATTGCGCACCTGTTCCATGGGGGCTAGTTGGACGCCCCCGATGGCCAGAGATGGAAACACCTGGTTGAACCGGGAGGCCGGAAGCCACAGCCACTCCGTCTTGGAAGGGTTAAACTTCTAAGTTCTCAATATCTTTTGAACAGTTCCTTTACATTATAAATTAACTAAATTATTATTTATGCATTTCTCAGATTGTCCTATGACCTTATAGGGATCATGGACTCTAAGATCTATTCTATCGACTCTACTATTATGCATGAATTATGGTGACAATATCTCAGGGGTTCTAAGAGATACCTTTGTTTAAGCATAATTCACTAGGAATTATACAGCAATCGCACGTCTTGCTTTTTGGAAGCTTTTTGGCTGCTATACATGAGATGTAGATTCCTGGTAACCTAATAGAAATGGTGCCATAGCTGGACTGGGAAGTTGAAGAAACATCCTGGAAAAAGAAAAGAAAAAAAGGGAAGAGGAAGAGAAATCTCTGTCAGGCCTGCAGTCATATTCCTTTTCAGATCTTTGGCCTGCCACATTCTCTATTATTTTACTATGCTGTTTCATTAGTGTAGTAATTGGGAGGGGGAATACTAAGGAGTAGAATATGTTTGTTTTCAAAATAAAATATTCCTTCCTAGAAATCAAGGTCATTCTTTGTCTCTGCACCTGCCAGAACCAGATGGGATGAAATGCCAGTGTGGCAGAGGAAGATTGGATGATGTGATGGATTTGTGGGTGTGGGGACAAGATCATGAACTTTCAACTGGGTGGAAATCCAGGAAGCTTTCAGATTCGGGTTTCCACAGATGTGCCAACATGTCCGTTTTATTAAATTGGAACTTTGATGGAAGTTATGTCTTGAGCTCTGATTTAATTCTGCATGATATTTGGAACGCTGACAATCTGTATATACACTCTAACACAATGTCAGGTGAGAAATCTTGATTTACAATGCATCAATCTGGATTCTACCTTTTGATTAGTACAGAATAGAAACTATTTGGCTGCTGTACATGAGATGTAGATTCCTGGTAACCTAATAGAAATGGGGAGATAGCTGGTCTTGGAAGTCAAAGAAACATCATGAGAAAAGAGAGAGAGACACACACACAGAGAGACAGAGATCGTCTTTGCCAACAAAATGGTGTCAGTGAAATCCACAGGAACTGAAGTCAACTTGAAACATACTTTATCTTAATGAAGCAATTATTCAGGACCTGAAAAGAAGTGGGAACACGTTATCTCCCTTCTTTAATATAAGGGGAGTTTTTATAAAATAGAGGCCCACTTAATGGAAATTACTCCACTCCCCTTGGGCCTCTTCAGTAAATCATTATAAATGTTTTGCTCCTTCTTTAAACCGCTTAATTAATGTTATGGGGTTTAAAGAAAAAAAAATCTTCACTGAATTAATTTGTGTTAAATGTTTAGGTTGCTATGAGCTATTTTCAAAGTAAGTATGGATAATGAAGAATTTGGGAATTCAATGAATATGGATGATGAAAAGTTTCTGAAATTCAAAATGAATAACATTAATTAAGAGGAGAATACCAATATGGACAGATGTTGGGTTTTTACTACTATATTTTCCTAAATCAAATATGACAATTTAGAATGAGTGTTCTGGTAATGTGGACTAAATACGAGGGAAAATAGTCTGTTAATAAATGCTCAGTCGCACTAAGATGATTTTTCAATTTTCATGAGAGATCCTTCAAGAGAAAATTCTCCATGATGGTGAGATGAAAGCAGCCAGAATTATTTGTTAAGAGTCTCAAACAGAAATTTTTATTGCTACACAATCATGATAGAAGAATCTCACTACAATGACTGCATTCCATTGGGAACGACAAACTATTTCAATTCAATTCAATTTCAATTTATTTGTGCTTCTAGACTGCCCCCTCTCCCAGAAGGGACTCGGGGCGGTGTACAGTCCATAGAGAATATCACAAAAATACAATAAAAAATTAAATATGTACAGTTTGGAGGAGGTTAAAATGCAATTAAAAGAACTGTACAAAGCTAAATAAATATAATTTTTTTAAAATCCCTAAAACAGACACAACAGATTAAAAAACCCTAAGATAACCAAATAATAATACATTTGCCAGGAGGGACAGTTGTAATTATGCCAGGCCTGCTAATCGGAACAGGTGAATCTAAATGCCTAAATTCCAACTAAATCTAAATGCCTTAGATGAGGGAATAGAAGGGGAACTAACCAAATTTGCAGATGACACTAAACTGGCAGGAATAGCCAACAACCCAGAAGACAAGCTCAAGATCCAAAAAAATCTTGACAAACTTGAACAATGGGTCCTATCCAACAATATGAATTTCAATGTGAACAAAAACAAAGGTTTACATTTAGGCAGGAAAAATCAAAGGTATAAATACAGATTAGGTGAGACCTGGCTCAAAAATAGTAACTTTGAGTGGGAGCGTGGAGTCTTAGTAGATTATCACTTGAATATGGGCCAGCAATGTGCAGCAGCACCCCCCCCAAAAGCTAATAAAATCCTGGGTTGTATAAACAGAGGCATAGAATCAAGATCATGTGAAGTATTAGTACTGCTTTATAAAACCCTAGTAAAACCACACATGGAAAACTGCAACCAATTTTATTCACCATTCTGCAAAGAAAGATTTTGAGACTTTGGAAAAAGTTCAGGGAAGGGCAACTAAGATGATCAAAGGCCTGGAGACTAAAACATATAAAGAACCATGCAGGTGTCAGCCTCTTTGATGCTTACTTGCTATCGGCTGCCATAGTAATGTGGGGGAGGGGGGGAGATCGGTATTGGGTGGGGAAATGAGCTGGAGGAAGATGGTCTGTGTGTGAACCAAAAGGGAGGGATGTTCTCATGATCCACAGCTTACCTGAATGAACTTGGCTTATACCCAGTCAAGGTTAACCATCTCAGCATACCAGATGGGTAAAAACACCTGAAGTTGTGCCCTACATGACAGCATATGGAATATGGATTGGACATTCAGCCTGGGTCGCTGGGGGTGGGGGGGAGGGATTTGGGAAAACTTTCAATATGTAACTTTCGTGCCTTTTGGAACAGATCTTGCTTTTCTTTCATTGCTATCATTTCAAGCTCAGTAAAAGTACCTCTTCGCTACAAACATGGAGTCAGAGCAGGCGTGAAATTCAGCAGGTTCTGACAGGCTCTGGAGAACCGGTAGCGGAAATTTTGAGTAGTTCAAAGAATGGGCAAATGCCACCTCTGGCTGGCCCCAAAGTAGGGGTGGGAATGGAGATTTTGCAGTAACCTTCCCCTGAAATGGGGTAGGAATGGCGATGCTTTAGTATTCTTCCCCTGGAGTTGGGTGGGAATGGCGACTCTGCAATATCCTTCCTCTGGAGTGGGGAAGGAATGGGGATTTTGCAGCATCCTTCCCCTGCCCTGCCCACCAAGACACGCCAACAGAACCGGTAGTTAAAAAAAAAAATGAATTTCACACTGTGTCAGGGGTTTTCTTTCTTGGGTTTTGAACAGTGACACATCTTACATTGGGTTTGAGTTTGGTAGTCTAATAGAAAAAAGAATTAGGAGTGACATGATAACAGTATCCCAGTACTTGAGGGGCTGCCACAAAGAATAGGGGTTCAAAATATTTATCCAAAGCACTGGAGAGCAGGACAAGAAATAATGGTTGGAAACTAATCAAAGAGAGAAGCAATCTGGAATTAAGGAGGAGCTTCCTAAAGTGAGGACAATTAACCAGTGGAACAGCTTGCTTTCAGAAGTCATGTGTGCTCCACCACTGACTTGGACTAGAAGACCTCCAAGGTCCCTTTCATCTCATTCATTCTATTCTAAACTAAGGCTTTAAGGATTCTGGGGGAGGACTGGCTTGTGCTATTCACTACAGTGCAGCGACTCTTGACCTCTCCCTCCTGTCTACCTAGAAATTCCACAATCATTAGAACTTAATGAAGTCACACTTATGGAAGGCAAGACATCTAGAGTACCTTTGATGAATAATTGTTATACGTTTCAGAACAAATAATAATAACCCATGGAGAAAGAGATATCCCTAAAGAATAGGATGTACAATTGTTGTTGGAGTTGTTACATCCTTTTAATAAGTTTGCATTTATATAAAATAAATATCATTTTAATATATTGCGGTCTTTGTCCAGCATTTAGACAAAATCATGTATTTGAAAAAATAAATAAAAAATAAATAATTTTATTTTTAAGTACAAAAACACACTCATAAAGAAAAAAAAAGTTTATTTTATTTATTTACTAGCTGATAACCTGGCATTTCCCAGGTATTGATTTCTCCCAATCGTGTATTAGATAGGAAAAGGAATGAATTATATGCATAGTGTCAAATCAAAGTAATTTTGCTTACAGGCATTTAGAATAATCAAAGTCTTGTTGAAAATGTCCAGACCAAACGTAATTTCTAATGTTGGATTTTCCCCCTTACCAGAGGGAGCCCCCTTGTGGAGTGCTGTGAAGCCATTACCATGGCAACTCCACTGCAGTAGAAGCCATTTTAAGGTACAACAGGCCATATCTTAACAGAACACACAAGCTGAGGGGTGTTAGGGGTAAGTCATCTGTGTACCACGTTTGGTTGAAATTGCTCGAGGCATTTCAGAGTTATGCTGGAACACACAAACACACACACACACACACAGAGCTATTTATATATACATCTATGTAGATAGATTTATTAAATTTCTTGACCACTCATCTAAGCATACGGCAGTTTACAATACAAATATTTACAATATACAACATAACATTATTTTGATTTCTTGCATACACATTATGTCTGTCCAAGGACTCCTTCCCATCTACTGATATAGTTAGGATGAAGGAAGTCTACATAATGCATATAAAAATGCCACCTAAATATATACTTCTACAGCCTATGTATTAAAAGGGACATAGGTTAAGCTCTCTGGAAATTATGATTAACACAAACTTTATTGCTAGTGTGAAATATATTTTGGATTCCTTGCTATTAACAAGGACAAGAGAAGTTCAAAGTCTCCTTCCACCTCAATGTTCTGATTAGAGCAGACTCGGTGAAGTACAGAGATGCTGGTTGAAGGAGTTAGCCCTCCACTTTCACACCCCTTTCCCTTAACATGCCTGCCTGCCTGCCTGCTCCAGCCATATTATCGTGCGATGTTCTCCTTCCGATACTGGTTAGTAAAAACTTTCCATAAATTTGGGAAGATCCACGATTAAGAATGTAGGGAAGCAGAAGATTTAGAAGATGAATTGTAAAATATCCTTCAGTGAAGAAGATGAGACAAGATAACCCCCAGGCCTTTACAAAGTAATTGCTTGAGTTTTAGATGGTCCCAATTTAAATTTTACATTTTGAGCATACAATGGTTTTAACTACTGCCCTTCAACGCAACCTTGACTTTGTGTCTGAATGGTCAAAAAAGTGGCAACTCCAAATCTCAACCAACAAATGCTCCGTCCTACTCATTGGTAAAAAAAAATCATAACACTAAATATGAACTAGGCAGATACGACCTCGTAGACAACCCCACTCTGTCAAGGACATCGGAGTACTCCTATCAAACATTTTAAGCTCTAGAGCTCACTGTAACAGCATCACCAAAAAGGCATTATAAGTTGTTAACCTAATCTTACAAAGTTTCTCCTCCAGTAATATTGTATTGCTAACCAGGGCATACAAAACCTTTGCTAGACCAATTCTCGAATACAGCACATCTGTCTGGAATCCACACTGTTGGTCGGACAATAATACGATTGGGTGAGTCCAGAGGTATTTCACGAGAAAAGTCCTACTGCTCCTCTGTTCACAACAGAATACCCGAACCAACAGGCTTGAAATTTTGGGCTGAGAGGTAGCTGTAGCAAACTAATTCAAAGGTCAATTAATATGCTGGCTTGAGTGTCCCTCTGATATAGGGGAGTCTGGGGGCTCCCATACCCTTCAGGTAAGCTGGCTATTTACTTGCTGCCTCACAAATAGTTGTCAATGTGGGATGGTTGCTGAGTGCCCAAAAAGTGATCACATGACCATTAGAACTTTGAATCCGGCAATAATAAGAAATTCATAAGAAAGGTTGAGCGCCAGAGAATTGAGGCCTTTGAACTCTGATGCTGGAAAAAACTCCTGTGAGTCCCTTGGACTGCAAGGCAATCCAACCGGTCAGTCTTAGAAGAGATCAACCTTGATGGCTCTTTAGAAGGCCAGAGCCTGAAGATGAAACTCAAATACTTTGGCCACCTAATGAGAAGGAAGGACTCCCTGGAGAAGAGCCTAATGCTGGGAAAAATTGAGGGCAAAAGAAGAAGGGGACAACAGAAAATGAGGTGGCTGGATGGAGTCACCAAAGCAGTATATGTGAACTTAAATGGACTCCAGAGGATGATAGAGGACTGGAAGGCATGGAGGAACATTGTTCATGGGGTTGCGATGGGTGGGACATGACTTTGCAACTAACAACAACACCAATAAGTAGCTCTGGGGAGGTCAGCCATAAATTTGAAAGATTACTAAGCTATTGTCAAAAGTGAAAGATTATCTTTGTTTTAATTATTCAAAGAACCCATCTTATTTGACTTTGCTAATCAAGAACTTCAGTTCTCAAGAGATTGAGATAAAAAAATGAATTATAATGAAGTAAAGCAAAGTTCCAGTGGAAGTGAAATAAACTCCATGGAGTACATTCATATTATTCTTATGATCTTTTGCAATCTTGTTTCCTTGCACAGCAAAGCAACAACTGTCAATATTTGGGAGAAGAAGAAAAAGCAAGGATAAGTGGGTTTGAATCTAACTGTATTTAGCTGTTACAAGGATAAAGACACAATAATTTACTGATTTACTGAAAAAATACTTTGCACCAAAAAGAGCAGTTGATATCGTAACTAAAAAGCCTTCAGTAAATTCTATGGAACAACATCCACCCAAGGATTTGGGAAGGTCATTAAGATAGTTTGTCTAACCTGGGGGACTCTTTGTTTTGATTTAATCTAAGGCAATTCCCAGTTTCAAAAACTTACTCATAAATTCACGTGTTCTCATTCTTCAGCCTACTACCTTTGAATGGTGACTCTGAAATTAAGGAATCGGAAGTAATTGGCACAGGAAAGAAAATAATAGAATAATAGTAATCAGAATTTCTCTAGTTCTTTAGTTAAGTGTGTATCTATGGCTTGTGATATCTTAAACAGGATCTTCATAAAACTGGGCTTTATTCAGCTAAGCATTTCTATTAGTTGCTAGTCATTACATTAACAGGCTCGGTGCACGGAGAATCCTTTCAAGCATCAGAAGAACATATTACAGAACATCTAAGAATCTTCCCTTGAAAAGCCATTGAGTTTCCAAGTTGCTTCTCCCTGTTGCCTCAACAGACGCTGGTAGAGTTTAAGAGATACAGAAAGGTAAGACATTTCGCCATTTGTAAGTCTGTTGACAGAATCTGATTTTGTTAGGAAGGAGAACATGAGGGAAGATGTTGTTTTTAATTAGGTGGAAAATCATTGCTACCTCTGAAAGAACTAAGCATTATGGTCAAAAGCCTGAATGACTGCTGCTGCAGCTGACTATAGCTAACTGATGCTGTAATCAGCTATGTGCCATGTGTTAAGAATGGTGTTTAGTTGATATAATCTTGGCACGGTATGGCAAAATTGGTAAGAATGGAATGGAATGGAATGGAATAGAATAGAATTCTTTATTGGCCAAGTGCGATTGGGCACAAATGGAATTTGTCTTCAGTGCATAGACTCTCAGTGTACATAAGGAGAATAAAATACATTCATCAAGAATAAAAAGATGCAACATTTAGTTCATAGTCAAGGTTACTAATAAGCTAACAAATCATACTAGGAAACAAACAAAAACAATATAAATTGAAAGATACAAGCAACATGGAAGCTGCCATTCCGCTAAGCTAAATGGGATAAGATTTGTGGTCTACAAAATTTGTGATCTCGTGCTTCGATGCAAGACTCCTATTGGGACTTATCCTAGCAAGATAGTTCAAGTTTTATTGTGTTTGCATCTCCAGCAAAGTACGAGACACACATGGTATAATCTGGTCATAATGTTTCCATTTTTTCATGATGATTGATATCTCTGCAGTGGATGTGCAGAAATTCAGGCATCTGGCTTCTATACTTGAAGAATGAGAAGCCCGGAATTCCCTGTCTTTCTGCAGTGTTTGAAGGGATCTGAAAGAATTAAGCGGCTTTAATCTTAGCAATGTAACTGGATGGATTGAGTGAAGATGATGCTTTTATAGAATACAGAATAATAGAGTTAGAAAGATCTTGGAGATATCCTGGTCTGAACTTCTCCTCAAGCAGGAGACCCTATACCATTCCAGACAAATGCTATCTAATTCCTTCTTAAAAATCTCTAGTGATGGAAGATCCACAACATCTCAAGACAGGCAGTTGTAGTGATTAATTGTTATCATTAATAAAATCAAATGACACAACTTTTGATGAAGTTTCTTTTACAATTCTTTAAGTAAATTACACCCAAATAGATAACAGGCATGTGAGTAGGATGCAGTAGACATGAAAGCCAACTGGATGACTGGACCAATCACTTGCTCTCCTCCAAAATCAACTCACAGGGGTGTTATCATGGGGAAAATAAGAGAAGGAAGAAGTATTAGATAAGATTGCTGAATTGAATTATTTGTAAAAAAGTAAAGTTGGGATAGAAATAAATAAAATATCTCATTAAAAATGCTTGAGAAATTCCACTGGCATGGTGATTTTACATGCAGATAAAAATACCCATGTCACTTATTTGTCTAATTTTTGTATCAAATGTCATATAGTATAAAAGGTAAAGGCTCCCTCACACATATGGGCTAGTTGTTCCTGACTGTAAGGAGTGGTGCTCATCTCTGTTTCAAAGCCGAACAGCCAGCGCTGTCTGAAGATTTCTCCATGGTCATGTGGCCACCATGACTAAACACTGAAGGCGCACGGAGCACTGTTACCTTCCCACCAAAGATGGTTCCTATTTTTCTACTTGTATTTTTACATGTTTTTGAACTGCTAAGTTGGCAGAAGCTGGGACAAGTAGTGGGACTCACTCTGTTATGCGGCACTAGGGATTTGAACTGCCGAACTGCTGACCTTTCGGATCGACAAGCTCAGCGTCTTAGCCACTGAGCCACTATGTCCCTTATGGTGATTTTACATGGAGATAAAAATACCCATGTCACTTATTTGTCTATTTTTTGCATCAAATGTCATGTAGTGTAGTAATATATTATTTCCATAATATATGGAATTCATAATTATACATAGAGAATATTAGTTCTCTATGTATAATTTTGTTAAAAGAGCTTGCTCCCCAGAAATATTCCTGATTAAAGGAACTCCTAAAAGTCTGAGACAGACTGACATGACTATTTAGCCTTGATTATTGCCTACATTAGTCTTCTATGGATATCCTATTTTTTTTTTTAAAAAAAGAATTGCTTAATTTTTAGGGATTTTTCACTATCTTCCAACAACTTCTTTTATCTTACAGGTAGTAAGCCAGATGGGAACTGAGAATTTAACCTCTGTTAAAGAATTCATGTTGGTGGGACTCACAAGTCATCGAGGGACCCAGCTTCTGCTCTTTGGGGTGCTCCTCCTGATCTACTTGCTTATCCTTTTTGACAACCTGCTGATCATCACTTTGGTGTGGGCTGATCCCCAGCTACATACACCCATGTACTTTTTTCTTAGCAATCTTGCTGTGATGGAGATTGGGTTGGTCACCAGCACGCTGCCTCAGATGTTGGCCCATCTGATCACCGGGAATGGAATCCTCTCCTTAACGCGTTGCATGCTCCAAGGTTATATTGCATTGAACATCGGCAGTGCTGAAAGTTTGCTGTTGGGTGTCATGGCCTATGACCGTTACTTGGCCATCTGCTCTCCCTTGTTGTATGCTACAGCCATGAGAAAGATCCACCAGGTCCTGCTTGTTGGCACATGCTGGATCACTGGCGGTGCATTTTCCATGATTTATGCCGTCAGTACTTTTCGTCATTCTTTCTGTGGCCCTAACCTCATTAACCACTTCACGTGTGAGCTGCCTATTGTGCTGAAGCTTGCATGTGATGACATAAAAATGACTAACGCCATTGTCTCTGGTCTATCAGCCTTCATGGTTTTCATTCCCCTTTCAGTTATCTTGTCTTCCTATGGATTCATTCTGCATTCTATATTGCATATGCGGTCAACTGCAGGAAGGAGTAAGGCCTTCTCCACTTGTGGGTCCCACCTTACCGTTGTCATCTTGTTCTATGGCACCGTTATTTCTATGTACATTATCCCCCACCCAGACTCAGGTCCTTCTCACAACAAGGAAATGACCATCTGTTACCTAGTAGTTACTCCTCTGCTTAACCCTGTCATATATACCTTGCGGAACAAGGAGATTCATTCAGCAGTGATCAAGATGGCGAGAAAATGGGGCTTAGAGCAATGACCATTGACATCTTGCAGGGCTGGTGTTTAGTTATGTTTTCTCTCAACTGAGGGAGGATGACTATAAATATAACATCAGGCAGTTTTAACTGTTTCTGCTCTTTTGTAAGGATGATGCAGCAGAAAAGCAGACAGGAGAATGGAATGGAATAGAACAGAACAGAGTAGAGTAGAGAGGGTGGGATGGGTTAGAGGTAGAAGTAGAGGTAGAGGTGGGAGTGAAGAGGGGAGAATGGAATGGAGTGGAGTAGGGTAGGGTAGGGTAGGGTAGGGTAGAATAGAATAGAATAGAATAGAATAGAATAACAGAATCGGAAGGGACCTTGCACATCATCTAGTCCAACCCCCTGCTTAGGCAGGAAACCCTACACCACTTCAGACAAATAGTTATCCAACATCTTCTTAAAAATTTCCAGTGGAAAAAAAGGTAAAACACTGTACATCTTGCTTAGTGAAATGGCTTTTTAACCTAAGAAGTGGATATTCAAATTTAATGGAGAGGCTGGAAAATACTGAGAGAGAAACTGATCATAAGAAAAGGACCTTTGTGATCATATTATAAACAACTGTGTCCTCTTCGCTGATGATGTAAAACTATTTAACACCCCTGACAATGCTGCTGCCCTACATAGCAACCTTGACTATGTGTCAGAATGGTCGAACAATTGGCAATTTCAAATCTCAACCAACAAATGCTCTGTCTTACACATTGGCAAAAAAAATCAGAACACCAAATACAAGCTGGGCATATACGACCTCGTAGACGACCCTCACTCTGTCAAGGACCTAGGAATACTCATCTCTAATGATTTAAGCCCCAGAGCCCACTGTAATAACATTGTCAAAAAGGCATTAAGAGTTGTTAACTTAATTTTGCGAAGCTTCTTCTCCGGTAACATTGTACTGCAAACTAGGGCATGCAAAGCTTTTTCTAGACCAATTCTTGAATACAGCTCATATGTCGGTATGCATTGCATATCAGACATTAATATAATTGAGCGAGTCCAGAGATATTTCGTGAGAAAAGTCCTCCACTCTTCTGCTCACAACAGAATACCTTATACCACCAGACTTTAAATTTTGGGCTTAGACAACTTAGAACTTCGTTCTTTTCGATCCGAGCTAAGCGTAGTACATAAAATTATCTGATAGAATGTTCTACCTGTCGATGAATACTTCAATTTCAACCACAACAACACATGAGCACACAATAGATACAAACTTATAGTAAACCGTTCCAAACTTGATTGTAGAAAATATTACTTCAATAACAGAACGGACAATGCCTGGAATGCACTACTTGACTCTATGGTTTCTTCCCCAACCCCCCAGAACTGTCTACTGTCGACCTCACCTTATTCCTAAGAGGTCTTTAAGGGGCATGAATAAGCACACCAATGTCCCTACCCTCCCTGTCCTAATATTCCCTTTGTATTCAAATTCATTTCATGAATTCATAATCATGTTTATACTTGTATCTGTTATCTAATGAAATAAAATAAATTAGCAACTAAAAAAGTGAAAAAACAAGCAAACAAATTTAAATAAGCTGTTTCAGATATATTTCTTATACAACAGGATCTCACTTTAATGGAAGACAGGGCCCTTTAACTCCTACAATTCCAATCTCAACTGACTCTCATTTTCAGTGTAACTTATTTGAGGAAAAAAACACACACTTTTATTAGAAATGGGCTTTTGAAAGGACAGGTATATCCTTGATATATCCTAGGTGTAGCTGAAGATCTTCTGGAATAAAGAACAACCCATAAAGAAGTATTTATTTCTAAGTAATAGATAGCTTATATCTACAGATAGTCCTTGACTTATGACCACGATGGGACCAAAAATCTCTGTTGTTAAGTGAGACAGTTAAATGTTTTTCCCCCTGTTTTAAGAGCTTTCTTGCCATAGTAATTAAGTGAATCACTGCAGTTGTTAAGTTAGTAACACAGTTGTTAAGTGAATCTCACTTCCCTTTGATGTTGATTACCAGAAGTTCTCAAAAGGGGAAATCACATGATCCTGGGCCATTGCAACAGTCAAAAATAAAAATCAGTTGCCAAGCATCTGGATTTTGATCACGTAACTGTCAGGATGCTGCAATGGTTGTAAGTGTGAAAAATGGTCACGAGCCACTTTTTTCCGTGCCGTTGTAATTTTCATCGGTCACTAAATGGACTGTTTTAGGTCAAGGACTAGCCGTTTGAGCTGTGTGAATGTCAATAAGATATTTCTCATCTTCAGAATGTTGATTAAAATGAGGTGGGAGAGTCATTGCATCATGCAACTTTTTTCAATAAATAACATTACATATTCTATCTGCCAGTAGAATCGTTCTAACACAGAATTGGAAACAAACAGATACTCCTCCAGGCCCATATATTTGAAGGAAAATCTATGAATGTACAGAAATGGATAGACTGTTTATGGAAATGAAGGCGGGAAGAAAACGAGTGCTATCAAATTTGGAATAGATGGTATTCCTAGCTTAAAAGTAAACATAAACTTAAGCAATGGTGGATCCCGGATCCCGGTGCAACTGGTATGGTGCAACTGGACCGGGGGTCCACCACATGAACACGTGTGACACGCGCATGTGTACTTACCACCCGTGATGCTCCTCAACACCTCCTCGACACCTCCGTGACACTCCAGCCACTCCATGTATGGAAGCTCCAAACAGCTCAAATACAGGTAAGGAGCATGGGTGGGTGGGCAGGCTGGCCCTCCAGAGCACCATACTAGAACAGTACCTGGTGCTCCCAGCAGGCACTGTACCGGGGAGTACCGGTCATATCCCACCAGTGAACTTAAGATATAAGATGTAAAAGTGTTAGATAAGCTCCCTTTTGGGAGAGCGAGTGTGTTCAGAGAAACGATGTGAGAGTTGTGTTGGAGAACATACAAACCAGCATACAGAGACACTGCAGTTTAAATAGACTTTTTCTTTCGTGGAAATAGAGGTAACAGAGTCCATCAAACAGTCCAAGTCATACGCGGATATGACAGTCAGTCATCAATGTCTTTCAGTTAAGGAATAATCCAAATAACATAGTCCATAATCATACAAAACAGTCCGGTACACAAAGTTTGCTAGCAGTTGCAAAACTTACAATAGCTCACGGCATTTCTAACAGTCAGCTTCCAAACATTCAGATCAGATCAGAACAGCATCTAACAGTGATTCTGGCTCCATCTTATGGCTGAACAAAAAGTATAATAGATAGAATATAAAAGGTGTAAGAAATAAATGATATTGATTTGATCTTGTAATAACTTAAATAAGGATATAAATTAGGATAGTGAAATTGAGATATAATTTTGTAAATAGGATTGTTATGAAATATATTGATACCGATAAGTAAAAGCTGTTATAAGTGTAAATTTGTCTTTTGTGTTTTGTCTTTTAAAAGTTGCAAAATTCAATAAATACTATTTTAAAAGACTTTTCTCAATAAGGTCCTGAGAGAAAAGATTCCTAACATGGAGGCTAAAGGCTCAGCTCTGATTTATTGTATGTGTTGGGAGAAATATCGATCTGGTTCAGTTCCAAGCAGGGAAAAAGACACTAGAAACATGGAAGCTGATTGGAAAGATGGTTTAATGATGAAGCGGAACAACATGAAGGTTTCTGGTGCAGCTGATCCCATGGAGTTGAGAGTGAGGGGTATTTATACGTTCTCTTGCGCTATGCACTTGAACTTCCTGTTCCTGTGCAAGAACATGTATTCTATTGGCTTTTGTCAGATGCCCATGGGACCATGTTGGAGTTTGTCTGAGATAAGTTTGGTTGAAGTTTGCTGGGGATGATGCAATGTCCTTAGGAGATTGTGCAATGTAGTTGTTCTGACCTAGGCTTCCCAAGAGCATGAAGCAAACTCCTGGTCCTGACAAAAAAAAAATCATTTTATTAATTGACTGTGAATTCTGCTCATTCGCATACAGCAAAGTCTTTCAAGGGAGGATGCTAATGCGGACTAAATAGGAGGGAAAATTTATGTTTGTTACTAAATGTTCAGTCACACTAAGACAATTTTTCAATTTTCATGAGGGGTCCTTCAGGAGAAAATTATCCATTAAGCCACAATGACTGCATTCCCTTGGGAATGACACACTAAAGATTCAAGGATTCTGGGAGAGAACAGGCTTGTGAGGCTCATTGCAGTGCAACAATTCTAAACTTGGGCCCCTCTTGACCTCTCCCTCCTGTCTAGCTTGAGATTCCACCACAATGATTAGAGCTTGAGAAAGACACTTATGGAAGACAAGTCCTTTGATGAATAATTAACAAGCCATGGAGAAACAGATATCCCTACAAAATAGGAAGTTCAAAATAGGAGTTCTACTATTCCTTATTCTCACACATTCTACTCTTCAGAGGGTTGATTAGAAGAGGAACATTCTACATGGTGATTTTTAGTTACTCCCTGTTGTTGAACTGTGAGAGGAGTCTTCATAATGCATATTTTAAAAAATACAGCCTAAATATAGACTTCTACAGGCTATATATTAAAAGGGACAAAGGTTAAGGTCTCTGGAAATTATGAATAGAATAGAATAAGCCATGGAAACACAGCAGCATCTTTCCAACCTCCAAAGACTTCTCCTCCCTGTTTGAATGGGAGAAAAATCAATTTCTGCTCCAGAAGGTGATGGATTCTCCTTTGTTATAGATCAGTAACGGCTAACCTTTTTCTAAAAGTGTGCCAAAATTGTGTGTGTGGTATTGTGCGCGTACGCATGCCCCACGCACCTGCACATGTAATAATAATAATAATAATAATAATAATAATAATAATAATAATAATAATAATAATAATAATAATAATTTTATTTGATTAGCCGCAACCCTCTCCCGAAGGACTCGGGGCGGCGTACAATCAAACAGATAAAAAATACACATAAGACAAACATATATACAAGAGAACAGAGAGATATACATATGTGCATGGAGGAGGATGGACTTAAGTGAAAGACAGTTAAAAATACAATTTAAAATCCCCTAATAAAATTACCAAATTAAAAAACCCATCAGGAGCGTTACGAAGTTATGGTCGAGCCAGGCCAGCTATTTGGAAAAGGTGGGTCTTGAGCTTGACATGGAAGGAGAGGAGGTCAGTAGTAGTCCTAATATCCGGGGGGAGGTCATTCCACAGGGCTGGGCCCGCCACAGAGAAGGCTCTGCTCCTAGGCGCCGCCCCATGGCACTGTCTGGTAGACAGCACCTGGAGATGTCCCTCTCTGTGCGAGCGGATGTGTCGTAGGGATGTATGGGGCAGAATACGATCCCGCAGGTAACTAGGTCCTGAGCCATGGAGCGCTTTAAAGTTCGTAATCAAAACCTTGAAACGCACTCGATAGACCACAGGAAGCCAGTGCAGCTCGCGCAGGAGAGGTGTCACATGGGAGTACTTGGTACTCCCCATAATCACCCGCGCGGCCGCATTCTGGACCAACTGCAGTCTCCGAGTGCATTTCAAGGGAAGCCCCATGTAGAGAGCACCCCTGTGCATGCCCACATGAAACCCCATGAATGTGTGTGCGCGCCCTTGTGTGTGTCTGTGTGTGTGGGGGAGTTTTCGCCCTCCCCAGGCTTCGGGAAACCCTCCAGAGTCTGGGGAGGCAAAAAACAGGCCCAACGGAACTTCTGGTTGACCTAGTGACCCTGTTTTCCTGAAGCCTGCGGAGGAGAAAAATGGCCCAACACCCCAACCGGAAGTTTAGGAATGAACTTCAGGTTGGCCAGTGGGGCCTGTTTTTCACCCTCCTCATGCTCTGAAGGCTTTCATGAAGCCTGGGGAGGGTGAAGACGGCCTCCCTTGGCCCTCCCGAAGGCAGAAAATCAGCTGGCTGGCACATGCATGCATGTTGACAAATATGGCTCAGTGTGCCTCCTGTGGCACGCATGCCGTAAGTTTGCCATCACGGTTATAGATTGACTAATACAAACTGGATTGCTACTGTGAAATATATTTTGGATTCCTTGCTATTAACAAGGACAAGATAATTTCAAAGTCTCCTTCCATCTCAATGTTCCGATTAGAGCAGAGTCGGTAACGTACAGAGATGCTAATAGAAGAAGGTAGTCCTCCAATTTCACATCCCTTTCCCTTAACATCCCAGCCTGCCTGCTCTAGCCATATTGTCTTGCAATTATTCTGCTTCTGATCCTGGACAGCAAAAATGTTCCATAAATCTGCGAAGATCCCTGATTAGGGATATCAGTAAGCAGATGATTTAGAAGATGAATTCTAAAATAACCGTCAGTGAAAGAAGGTGGATCAAGATAACACCCGGGCCTTTATGAACTAACTGCTTGAGTTTTTTGATGGTCCCAATTTAAATCTTACATTTTGGGCATACAATGGTTTTAACTGCAGAGGTCTATGAGCATACACAGCAAAATTGTGTGAGTTTGCCTTTTATATTATAGTTCAGGACAATATTGTTAATTTTTTATGTGGTTGAATATTGGAGTAGGATTCATATTTAGTACAGAATATTCTTAAATTGAAGAAAAAGGTGGATTTAATGAAAAAAATGGGAAAAAGTGGTACTTTGATCTTATAGATACTGAGGGCAGCAACACTACTGTATGCACAAAAATGGAAAGACATTTTGATTTCCACTATGGACGAACTTTGGCCACCTAATGAGAAGGAAGGACTCCCTGGAGAAGAGCCCAATGCTGGGAAAGATTGAGGGCAAAAGAAGAAGGGGAGGACAGAAAATGAGGTGGCTGGATGGAGTCACTGAAGCAGTCAGCGTGAGCTTAAATGGACTCCAGAGGATGGTAGGGGACAGGAAGGCCTGTAGGAACATTGTCTATGGGGCCGTGATGGGTCGAACACTAACAACTAACAACAACAAATGGACGAATGCTACAGAAGCTGATGGAGTTGGCAGAAGTGATTGAATGACCATTTTGATCAAAGAAAAGAATATAAATACCCTGTTTCCCTAAAAATAAGACCTCCCCAGATAATAAGCCCAATTGGGATTTTGAGTGCATGCGCTAAAATAAGCCCTCTCCGAAAATATTGCAACACAGCAACAGCCATGAGGTGACCACACTTGCCGCCTTCTGCACCTCAAAAATAATAAGACCTTCCAAAAAATAAGCCCAAGTGCTTATTTTGGGGGTCAAAAGAAAATAAGACCCTATATTATTTTTGGGAAAACATGGTACATGGAGACCACTTCTGGACTTTCTGCTTGAGGTGGAAAAAAATGAAACTTTGATTTTGGATTTTACTGATTTGATTCATTTTTAAAAAATTATTTTTAATTTTCAAAACAAACACAACACATAAAATCTTCCTTCTTTACATACTGTAGATAGTGTATCAGTTGGTTACAAAAGGCTTTCGTGCATCTCTTCCACAGTCATCAAGCATAATTCTTATTAACTCAAGTATTTTAACTCAAATATTTATACATGTTACCATCATCATACCTCCATTTTCATTTGACTATAATTGTTTAAAAGTCCTTCATCATAAATCATACCAAGATTTAATGCATAACCACTTACTGGCATTTCATTTACTATTTCTAAAATCCTCCAATAACACTGAATCCTTATGTCCTATTCTAGCTAAACATCTATAATATTTATTAACAAAGTTTTCTAATCCTCCTTTCCAAATCACTGTTTACAATTTACATCCAGTTTCCTTATGTTGTACCCATATATATATATATATATATATATATATATATATATATATATATATATATATATATATATATATATATATATATATATATATATATATATATATATATATATATATATATATATATATATATATATATATATATATATATATATATATATATATATATATATATATATATATATGTTGTATTTGTACTGATAAATAAATAAAGGGAGACTAGTATAGATCTATTTTGAGCTAATTAGCTCTCATCAGCTAGCTATACCCTTACTGGGATTTGAACCTGGGCTGTATTATATCTTAGGCAGGAGTCTTAGCCACTAAGCCACAGGCTCACCTCCTTATCAGTTGAGCCAGGGAAATAGGTATGTATTTGTGTTACAACCCCTGGTATGCCTAAATATGGGAGGAAGGTCACTACTCCCTCTTTCTGTCCTTCGGCTCATCACAGAAGACCATGCAGGCAGAAAACCATATTTTTATTTTTAATGTTGCCTTTTTATATTTGTGTTGTATTTGTACTGATAAATAAATAAAGGGAGACTAGTATAGATCTATTTCGAGCTAATTAGCTCTCATCAGCTAGCCATACCCTTACATACATAACAGTACTTCCAATTCTACGCGGGAGAAAACCCGAACAATACTTCCAATTCTACGCGGGAGAAAACCCGAACAACCAAAGACGTACATACAAACACCCGCGAAAACCTCAGAAAACACACACACACACACACACACATCATTATCCCTCCTTTATTTGACTATATCCTGTATCATAACATTTCCCCCCCAATAATCAAGACTTAACTGAATCTAACTTAGTTCTTTTTTATTAATCTTTATATATAATCCTTTCATGGGTACCATTCAATATTCATATCCAATTATTACCATAACACTACACATTGTATACATTATTATCAAACACGGTACATGGAGACCACTTCTGGACTTTCTGCTTGAGGTGGGGAAAAAATGAAACTTTGATTTTGGATTTTACTGATTTGATTCATTTTTATGGTTAGTTTACATAATTATAAAAAAGTAAAAAGTCCAGCTTCAATGGTAATGCTTTATTCTAACTGCAACAGAGGGAGTGAGTTGTTCATGCTTTTTTTTCTTTTCTTCATCCCTTCCTTAATTTTGTTCCTCCTTCTCCTTCACACTATGTCCTATTTGCTTTTATATTTTATTCCATAGTTTAATAAAATTTGGAGAGGGGGGGAAGAATTTGGTTATAAATCTTCCTCACCTTCTTTGTCATTATCTTTTTTTCCCATTTCCAGATTTAAACTAATATGGGCTATCTGGCAAATTTTGTCCATAGGTTTCAAGAGCTTCTATTGTAAAGTCATTTTATTATGTATTTCAACCAAATTAAGAACATGTGCCTGAAGATTTCTCTTAATCTCCTCCTACTTTTCTTACCCTTTCAGAGTATGGAAGGTTATGCAATATCTTTGCTGGAGCAGCTTTTCAATAATTAAAAGAGATTGAGGTTTCTTAGCTTATTGTTCCAAGCCTTTGTTTGAACAAAGTGTACAGATTCTGTGCAGTAGCACTGGGGATTCGTCGCAGACCCGTGTCTTCTCCATCATAGTTGCGTTACATCACTATGTTCTAATCTTGATTAGAGGAAAAACGGTTTCAGCAATAGAGTAGTAAATGTTTATTTTTTTATTTATTTATTTCTTAGATTTTTAGACCGCCCCCTCTCCCAAAAAGGGACTCGGGGCGGTGTACAGTCAATGCAAATAAAATACAGTCATAACAATAAAATACATTTAAATACATTTGGAGGGGGAGATAGGCTGTACAAGAAATAAATATATTCTAACCCTAAAAACATCCCAATTAAAACCCCAAACCCAATTAAAATAAAATAAATCCCCGGGAGGTAAAAACTAAGAAAGTGCCAGGCCAGCTGATTGAAATAGGTGAGTCTTTAACTTTTGACGGAAGGAACGGAGGTCAGTGGTAGTTCGAATGTCTGGGGGGAGGTCATTCCAGAGGGTTGGGCCCATCACAGAGAAGGACCTACTCCTAGGTGTCGCCCGCTGGCATTGCCTAGCGGACGGCACCAGGAGGAGCCCCTCCCTGTGTGAGCGAATAGGTCGCAGGGACGTGTGAGGTAGGATGCGATCCTGCAGATAACTAGGTCCTATGCCATGGAGCGCTTTAAAGATGGTGATCAATACCTTGAAACGCACCCGAAAGGCCACAGGTAGCCAGTGCAGCTCGCGCAGGAGAGGTGTTACGTGGGAGTAACGTGTACTCCCCATAATAACCCGCGCGGCTGCATTCTGAACTAGCTGCAGTCTCCGGATGCGTCCCAAGGGAAGCCCCATGTAGAGGGCATTGCAGTAGTCCAGGCGAGACGTCACCAGCGCATGAGTGACCATGCGCAGGGCACTCCGGTCCAGTAGGGGGCGCAATTGGCGCACCAGGCGAACCTGGTGGAACGCCCCCCTTGCCACGGCTGCCACATGGTCCTCCATTGACAGCCGGGCATCAAGGAGGACGCCCACATTGCGCGCCCGCTCCACAGGGGACAGTTGTTCGCCCCCTATGGCCAGCGATGGAGTCAGCTGGCTGAACCGAGGTGCCGGTACCCACAGCCACTCGGTCTTAGAGGGGTTGAGTTTGAGTCTGTTGTCCCCCATCCAGACCCCGACGGCTTCCAAACACCGGGACATCACTTCGACAGCCTCGTTGGGGTGGTTTGGGGTTGAAATGTACAGCTGAGTATCATCAGCGTACAGGTGGTACTCAACCCCAAAACCACGGATGATCTCACCCAGCGGCTTCACATATGCGTTGAACAGGAGAGGCGAGAGGACCGACCCCTGTGGCACCCCACAAGTGAGTGGCCTCAGGGACGACCTCTGCCCCCCTGTCAACACACATTGCTTGGAACACCCTACCTGATCCTGTTGTTAGTTCCTCTAACCCCCATGTTTGGAACACCCTACCTGATCCTGTTGTTAGTTCCTCTAACCCCCATACCTTTTACCTTAAACTGTCTCCCGTGGACCTTACACATTTCTTAAGAGGTCCCTAAGGGGGCGTGCATAAGCACACCAGCATGCCTACCGTCCCTGTCCCACTGTCCCATTTATATGTATTCTTTTTATGTGTTTATGGCTATCTTTTGCTTATTTATCTCCATTTATTTGTGCCATTTTTTCATGCGTTTTCATACTTGTTTCCTTGTACGTGTTGACAAATAAACAAATAAACAAACAAATGTTGCAAAACCTTTGCACTGCTTATTCCTTTCCTTTTTAGCCTTGAACCTACAAGGGGCTACACAGTTTATAGATTGTAATTTTAGTATAGTTATAGACCATGTATAATTGATAGACTGGATTTTATTATAGATGTCAGGGTTCCAAGTAACACCCCCAATGAAAGAAGACTCCAAGGCTTGATTTTCCTCAAAGTTCCATTTTATTAGAGATGTCATATTTGCACATCTGGGAAAACCTGAATCTGAAAGCTTCCAGGTTTCCCCCACCTAAATGAAAGTCCAAGCCCCAGCCCAGCACCCACATGTCCATCACATGGTCCAATCAGGCACCATCCAAAACAGGAGATGCCTCCTAGTCACACCATCACAGCTGTAGCAGAGGTGGGTTCCTACTGGTTCGGATCGGTTAAGCCAAACTGGTAGTGGTTTTCTGGCCTGGGTCTCTGGAACGGCAGCAAAATTTGTGTGTGTGTGCAAAACGCCGTCTCTTAGCAAACTGGTAGTAAACCAGTTAGAACCCACCATTGAGCTGCAGGGCAAGGTGTCCTTGACTTTGAGAAAAGAATGTTATTTTGACTATACACCACCCAAACGCCATATAATCCTCTCTCCCATTTTCCCACAGCAGAGAATGTGGCAGGCCGTAAGGTCCAACGTAAAACATGGCTTCCAGGTCTGACAATAGATTTTAGTTGTTATTTATTATTTTATATTATAATTTTTAATTGTATATTCACTGAGCATTTTTATTTCTTCTGGTCTAAGACTGATTTTAAAAAATAATAATATAAAAAAGAACAAAGTTAAAGGAATCAGAGCTAAATTGCATTCCAGGCAATTGATCATCATCTATGATGTTTCAGAAACTTCTCATAAATAAACAGCTGAATTATTTTAGTGAAATATCAATATCGACTTTAAATAATAGCTGTTGAGTCAAAAGAGATGAATTTCAACAAGAATCTTCATGGTTTTTCTTCCCAGTTCCTTCTTCTCAACACATTGATCACAGTCCTGTGGACATCCTTATTCTGTAAAGTGTAAATGATGGTGTTAAGCTGGGGAGTGAGCACAATGTACATAACTGCAATGTTTTTGTTCCTATCAGAAAATGAGCTTGATTGAGGGATTATGTATATGTAGATGATGGTACCATAGAACAAGGTGACCACAACAAGGTGAGAGCCACAGCGGGAGAAAACCTTATAACGTCCTGCAACTGACTGCATTCGAAAAACTGAATACAGGATGCAACTATAGGAACACAGGATAACCAAAAAGGGAACCAGAACAATAAATGCTGATAGACCATTAAGTATGACTTTAGTTAGTTTTATGTCATCACATGCAAGATCTAACAAAAATTGGAGCTCACAGACAAAATGGTCAATGTAGTAGGGGCCACAGAATGAATGGTGAAGGATGCCAACAAGATTGACCATTGTGAAGATGCCACCTATGATCCAGCAGGATGTTGCAAGGAGATGTTGGTGCTTCCTATCCATGGCAGAGGCATATCTCAAAGGGTTGCAGATGGCCAAATAGCGATCATAAGGCATGACGCCCAATAATAAACATTCAGTACTGCCCAGGCCCAATCCACTAGAACCCTGCAGCATGCAACGTGTCAAGGAAACCACTCCTTTTCCAGCCAAGAGGTGGGCTAAAGCCTGAGGCAAAGAGCAAGTGACATACACAATGTCCAGGCCTGCAAGATGGCTAAGAAAGAAGTACATAGGTGTGTGCAGTTGAGCATCCATGTGTACCAGTATGATGATCAGCAGGTTACCCAAAACTGTGAGCAAATACACTGTTAGGAAGACCACAAATAGCACAATGCGTTGATTTAGATGAGAGGCGAGTCCCAAGAGGATGAATCCTGTTTCTGAAGTGAAGTTCTCAGCACTCATCTTGGCATTCTGCCTACAGAGAAGAGATAATGATGGATAATGACTTTAATTGCAAAAACACTAAGAGAGGAGGGAGAGAAATATCTAGTTCCAATCCATTATAATTCAATGTCAGCTAGGGATTGTTGATTTCCAATGCGTCTGCTGTATCTGGATTTTTCAACAACGCTACTGTATCTTTTGAACACTACCAAAGACATAGTCAATGGATTATCACTATGTGGTGCATTAACCAGATAATTAATCAACTCCTATCTTGGATTGCTGTTATTAAAGTTCAAAGCCTTTTTTGTCATTGTATATCATGTATACAATGAAATTGGTTTAGCCTCTACTGGTGCAGTCCATACCAGAATACAAGACAACATGAGTAACATAAAGAATAATCCTTATACAAGTAGTTAAGAAAAAAACCCCTAGTCATACGTTTCCATATATATGTTATATTCAATGCAACGTATATATTACTCCGGTGTATGATCTTACATCATGGTATATACATATTACACACTACATGGCACCAGTGAAATTCATCATATTAATCTGTTTGTGATGCTATATTGTGTTTAGGAATCTGACAGCCCATGGTAGAAGCTGTTTTTAAACCTGTTTGTCTGGCTGCCTATACTTCTGTGTCTTCTGTCCGATGGTAAAAGTGAAAAGAGACACTGGCCAGGGTGTGAATCATCTCTGAGTATCTTCCTTACTCTGCTGAAACAACAAGACCTGGCAATGTCATCCAATGGTATCAGGGGGCAACCAATGGTTTCTTGTGCCAAATTAATCACTCTCTGTAGTGCCTTCCTGTCCGCAGCTGCTAAACCAGCGTACCATACTGTAATACAGTATGTGAGGACCCTTTCTATCATGGACCAATAGAAGAAGTCATCAGTCATTGTTCTACCTAAACTTTAATGTTGGAATGAGTCATACACAATTTGTACTCCAAACAGAAATCAATGCATTAATAGAATCTGGAATTTCTGCCTAATACCTGTAGGAGGGCTACAGATCATTTTTAGCAAGAGTGACAAATGTCACATAGGAGGACAGCAAGGAGTAATATGGGACACTAGCTTCCTTTATCTGAAATCTCCACAGATGGGACGTATGGCCTAACATTATTTTGTAAAAAGTCCTTTGCCTTTGAGCAATCACTATCCTCTTCATTCAAAGTTACCAATAACATGGAAACCTATAAACCAACCTTTTTGAAGTTCTCAAAAACTTTTGAACAGTTCCTTTGCATCATGAACTAACTAGATGGTTATTTATGTCTTTCTTATATTGTCTTATGACCCAATAGCCATCATAGACTCTAAGATCTATTTGATAGACCCTACGATTATGTGTGAATAATGGTGAAGTATTTTCGCTGCTGTACATGAGATGTAGATTACTGGTAACCTAATAGAAATGGGACCATAGCTGGACTCAGAAGTCAAAGAAACATCCTGGGGGGTGGGGGGAAGAGAGACAGAGACAGACAGAGACAGAGAGAGGACACAGACAGAGACAGACAGATAGAGAAAGACAGAGGGGGGAGAGAGGGGGAGGAAGATAGCGAGGAGGGAGAGACAGAGATGGAAACTAAGGAAGGAGAGACAGAGACAGAAACTGAGGGAGGGAGAGACAGAGAGAGACGGGGGAGGGAGGGAGGAAGACAGAGAGGAAGGAGAGAGACAGAAACGGAAGGAGGGAGAGACAGAGAGATAGAGAGATAGAGAGAGGGAGGTGGAGGAAGGAAGGGGGGAGGGAGGGGAGATCAAGAGAGAGAGATCTTCTTTGATTGCTGACAAAACTATGTCAATTAAGTCTGGAGGAGCAGAATTCAACTTGAAACATGCTATACCTTTATGAAGCAATTATTTAGGGCCTGAAGAGAAGTGAGAAGCATGCTACCTTCCTTCTTTGCTATAAGGGAAGATTTTATCAGCTAGAGATCCACTTAATGGAAATTACTTCACTCCCCTTGGTCCTCTTCAGTAGATCATTATACACATTATGCTCTTTCTTTACACCTCATAATTAATGTTGTGAATTGAAGTTTGGAATGTATTGAAGCTTGCTCCACTGAGGAACACCAATTTAGATTTCTTTACTAACGTAAAGAAGTGATGCGGTGGCTCAGTGGCTAAGACACTGAGCTTGTCGATCAGAAAGGTCGGCAGTTCGGAGGTTTGAATCCCTAGCGCTGTGTAATGTAGTGCACTTGTTCCAGCTTTTGCCAACCGAGCAGTTCGAAAACATGTAAAAATGCAAGTAAAAAAATAGGGACCATCTTTGTTGGGAAGATAACAGCATTCTGTGCGCCTTCTGTCTTTAGCCATGCCAGCCACATGACCACGGAGACATCTTTGGACAGCGCTGGCTCTTCAGCTTTGATACAGAGATGAGCACCGCCCCCTAGATTTGGGAACGACTAGCACATATGTGCGAGGGGAACCTTTACCTTACTGAAGTTAGCCATAAGATACCTTCAGCTACTGCTTTTTCCCAGAACTTGAGAACTTGTTTCCAAATATTTGCTTTAAGAAAATGTCATGGAGGATACATAGTGGTCACTTTTTCCATTTGCGTTCTTACTGCAGTTGGAAAATTGTTGCGAATTAATAGTCCTTTTTTAATAGTTTATTTGTATATTTTCATTTATTTCTATTTATAAGTTTTTGTGAACAGTGTATTATCTGGGTCAATTGCTTACATATTAATGCTTTCACAGCTACTCATTTCCACTTGTATTATCCAACCATTTATAAAATGAATCCCATACTTGAAATGATTCTGTATCTTCCTTCTCTTTTATCTTTAATGTCAATCTATCCATTTCTGCACAATCGAATATTTTTTAAATTACTGTACATCATCTTTTCTTGGTGTTTCCTCATTTTTGCAATGCTGTGCAAATACAATTTTTGCTGCCATCCAAAAATTCCAAAGATTTATACACAAGTGTTGCTCCTTTAGCCAAAATTCATGTAATATGAAACACATAGTAAGGCAAAAGAAAGGGAAATGATTTGATGGAATGTACCAGAGAAGTTATATTTGATTCAATGTGGGAATAAATTATTTTTTTCACAGAACATAATAGGCCAATATTTTTATGTTTACCTCAGGATGTACAAAAGTTGCTGGAAACTTGATTTGCTGTTACATCCTTTTAAAATGTTTGCTTTTATATAGAGGAGAGTAGAATTGAATTGAATTCTTTATTGGCCAAATGTGATGGGGGGGGGACACGACGACATCACAAGGAATATAGAAAATATGTAAAATAAATAAATAAAAAATACAGTAGTTGGTTTTTGTCCAGCATTTAGTCAAACTCATGTATCTTTTTAAAAAAATGGAATAAAGCAAATTAAAAATAGATGATTTGATTTTTGATTTGATTTTTGACCTATAAAAGATGCAATTATAAAAATATTTATTTTATGTATTTTATTAAATTTATTGAAACCCCCCATCTTATAACTTTGTGTGGTTTACAATATACATATTTACAATATACAGGATACCATTTTTGTCTATATTATATTGGTCAGTCAAAGCAATCCTTCCCAGATAAAGATAAAGTTAGCATGAAGGAAGTCTGCATTATGCTTATTAAAAAAAATCACCATAAGAAAGACTTCTGCAGGCTATGGATTGAGAACTATGACATCATCATTGGTTGAGCTCTTTGGAACTCATGAATAGAATAGTTTTCCTTGGCAGAAGGAAAGCTATGGAAACACAGCAGCATCTTTCCAATCTCCAAAGACTTTTCCCTGTTAGAACTGGGGGGAAATCAATTTCTGCTCCAAAAGGTGATTGCAGTCAGGGTTCCAACAGATGCCATAATTAAACCATGAGTTTTGAGCCAAGCTTCAAAAGAAATCCAGTTATTTATTAGGAACATGTCAGCACGTACCCAAGTGAAGCCAACTCTGACCCCATGTAACTTACGAACCCAATTATGAATCTGTTTCCCCCCTCTCCTCAGGGTGTGTCATAAATCACATTCTCCAACAGAGAACTTTTGAGAGCTGTAGAGATCACGCCCCTCCAGCTGCTGCGGATAACCTGGGAGACAGCCTTGAGAAAGATGTGTGTGGAATGTGCTTCTGTTTGTGGCTGCCATGCTGCGTCATCAGTTCCCCATCCCCCTCCCCTATAGCAACTTGAGAGCAGGCCAGGGAGGCTTTGCGAGTTGACAATTGACTCTCCTTTGTTATAGGTTGATTAACACAAACTGGATTGCCAATGTGAAATATATTTTGGCTTCTTTGCTTTTCACAGTGGACAGGAGAAGTTCAAAGTCGTCTTCCATCTCAATGTTCCTATTACAGGAGATTCATTGTAATACAGATAAAAGAAGTTAGTCCTCCAATTTCACAACCCTTTCCCTTAACATGCCTGTCACCTTGCTCCAGCAATATTGTCTTGCAATGTTCTGCTCCAATCCTAGTTAGCAAAAAGTTTCCTTAGGGGATCCCTGATTAAGGATATCAGTTAGGCAGAACAAAATTCATTCTGTGCAGAAAGAGAGATGAGTTAACATCTAGGTGACGTTTGAGAACTAAACGTTTGAGTTTTAAGAATTAAATCTTAAATTTTGGGCATGCAATGGCTTTTACTGCAAAAACATGTTTCTGAGCAAAAACGGGCAAGTGTACCATTTACATTATTGTTCAGTACATTGAACAAAAATTTTTTTCTGTTCAATTGTATAAAAGGAGAAGAATGTGTGATGATCCGGGCGTGGTACAAAGGCAACACAGCCAGAGAACTGGTATGAGTCCCTTTATTAACACCAACTTTGCCCCCAACATTCCTTTCAACTCTCCGGCCTGGAGAAAAACTCTTTCATAAACTTTTAACAGTGTTGGGCTGAAAATACTTCAGTTCAAACATTGTAAGCAGAAAACTTCCAAGTATAAATCCAACAAGACAAGATAAGCTAATTAATCTGGCAGGGAAAGCAAGATAAGGAGTTCCAGAAGTGAAGTAGCACAGCAGTAAATCAAACCAGTTGGGAGGATGCTAAGAACTAAGATAAGCAGTTAAACTCAGTGTTTGTTCCCTCCCAATTGCCTCTCCTTTAAACTCCATCCCCAGGTGTGCCTTGTGAAGGGAATTGGGACCCTTTCCTCCCTCGCAAGCCACACAACCCATGTTGCTCTCTTCTCAGTTCTTTCCTGCGTGCTCTAGGATGAGGAGTGGGTGGCCTTGGTATTTATCCGAACCCTCTCTCCCTTGTTCTACCTCTCCCCTGCTCTGCCTAGCCTGACTTTACCCTTCCCCAGTTTCCTCCACAGCCAATGGAGACATTCTCCTGCTCTCTGTTGGCCGTTCATCTTCCCCCTCAGATTCAGACTCCAATGGGAGTATGACAGTATGTTATTACTTTTTAATACAATTGAACAGAATAACCAGAGTCAGGGATTACTAGCACAGATGTGCAAGGGGAACCTTTACCTTTATGTTATTACTATCACTGATACCACATTGCGCTATAATGTTTTACACTATATACAATACAATACAATAGTAGAGTTGGAAGGGACCTTGGAGGTCTTCTAGTCCAACCCCCTGCCTAGGCAGGAAACCCTATACCATTTCAGGCAAATGGCTATCCAACATCTTCTTAAAGACTTCCAGTGTTGGGGCATTCACAACTTCTGGAGGCAAGCTGTTCCACTGATTAATTGCCCTCACTGTCAGGAAATTTCTCCTCAGTTCTAAGTTGCTTCTCTCCTTGATTAGTTTCCACCCATTGCTTCTTGTTCTACCCTCAGGTGCCTTGGAGAATGGTTTGACTCCCTCTTCTTTGTGGCAACCCCTGAGATATTGGAACACTGCTATCATGTCTCCCCTAGTCCTTCTTTCTCTTAAGCTAAACATACCCTAAACATATTATTTGCATTATGTTGCACTGGCTGCTAAGAAAGCTATATTCCTTACACCACTATGTTCTCTTTATTTTGAGTATCAAACCAAATTAAGAAAATTAGCTTGTAAATTTTTGCTAATAATGTCCCATTTTTTTTGGCCCCTTCAAAAAACAGTCAGCATGCCAGGTTCTGTGGTACATTTTCTGCAACAGGTTTTCAATAATTAAGAGAAATTGAGCTTTCACAGCTTTTTTGTTCCAAGACTTTCTTTGAACAAAGTTAGCGAAATCAGGGTTAAAGTGAAGTCCAGTCAATCATGTCTGACATTTCAGAAAACCTTTCAGAAATAAAAGCTGGGTCACTTTAGTGAAATATTGATAACAACTTTAAGGAATAGGCTTAGAGCCAAAAGAGATGGATTCAACAGGATAAGAATCTTCATAGTTTTTCTTCAAAGTTCCTTCTTCTCAACACCTTGATCACAGCCCTGTGGACATCCTTATTCCGCAAAGTGTAAATGATGGGGTTAAGTAGAGGAGTGACCACAAGGTACATAACCGCAACATTTTTGTTCCTATTAGGAGATGAGCTTGATTGGGGGATTATATATATTGACATGATGGTACCATAGAACAAGGTGACCACAGCAAGGTGGGAGCCACAGGTGGAGAAAGCTTTCTGCCACCTTGCAGCTGACCTCATTTGACAAATGGAATACAGGATGCAACTGTAGGAACACAAGATAACCCAAAAGGGAACCATGACAATAAATGCTGAAAGACTATTGAAAATGGCTTTGGTGACTTTAATATCATCACATGCGAGATCTAGCAAAAAATGCAGCTCGCAGAAGAAGTGGCTAATGTGGTTGGGACCACAGAAGGAATGATGAAGGATGAAAACGACATTGACCATGGAGAAAAGACCACCTATGATCCAGCAGGAGGTGGCAAGCAAATGGCGATGCTTCCTGTCCATGGCAGAGGCATATCTCAAAGGGTTGCAGATGGCCAAGTAGCGATCATAAGCCATGACACCCAACAGCAAACATTCAGTACTACCTAAGCTCAGAGCACTGCCTCCCTGTAGAATGCAACGGGTCAAGGAAAGTGCTCCTTTTCCAACCAGGAGATGGGCTAAAGTCTGAGGCATCGTGGTAGTGACATACACAATATCCAACCCTGCAAGATGGCTGAGAAAGAAGTACATAGGTGTGTGCAGTTGAGCATCAGTGTGCACCAACAGGATGATCAGCAGGTTACCCAAAACTGTGAGCAAGTAGATTGTTAGGAAGACTGCAAAGACCAGAATTTGTTCTTTTCGATGAGAGGTGAGTCCCAAGAGAATGAACCCTGTTTCTGAAGTGAAGTTCTCAGCGTCCATCTTGGCATCTTGCCTACAGAGCAGAGATATTGACGGACAACGAGTTAAATTGCAAAACACGGATAGGAAAGAGGAAGAGAAATCTGTACACCCAATCCACTATAATACAAAGTCAGCTCGTATGTCTTTGGTTTCCAATGCATCTATCTGAATTGTTCAGCAACACTGCTGTATCTTTTCATTGACATAGAACAGTACCAAATATATTTTCAACAGATTATCAGAATACACTACATTTCGTAAATTGTTTCAACTTCTACCTAAATAAATAAATAATAAATAAATACACACATACATTGTTTCAACTTCTACCCTCACAACGACGGTATAGGTCACTGCGCACCAGAACAACTAGGCACAAGGACAGTTTCCCCCTGAATGCCATCACTCTGCTAGACAACTAATCCCCAAAACACTGTCAAATTATCTACTAAGACTGTATTACTATTCTTCTTCTCTTCCTTCCTAGTACCTCTTTCTTCCCACTTATGACTATAACCCTGTTGCTTGTATCTTTCAAATTTATATTGTTTTATTTGTTTCCTAGTACAATTTGATTGCTTATTAGTAACCTGTGACTGTCACTAAGTGTTTTATTTTATGTTTCTTGATGAATGTATTCTATTTTATTTTACTTTATGTACACTGAGTACAGGTGAAACTCAAAAATTTGAATATCATGCAAAAGTTCATTTATTTCAGTAATGCAACTTAAAAGGTGAAACTAATATATGAGATAGACTCATTACATGCAAAGCAAGATAGTTCAAGCAGTGAACAGCTCATGAAAACCCCAAATCCACAATCTCAGTAAATTAGAATATTGTGAAAAGGTGCCATATTCTAGGCTCAAAGTGTTCCACTCTAATCAGCTAATTAACCCGTAACACCTGCAAAGGATTCCTGAGCCTTTAAATGGTCTCTCAGTCTGGTTCAGTAGGAATCACAATCATGGGAAAGACTGCTGACCTGACATTTGTGGAGAAAACCATCATTGACACCCTTCATAAGGAGGGAAAGCCTCAAAAGGTAATTGCAAAAGAAGTTGGATGTTCCCAAAGTGCTGTATCAAAGCACATTAATAGAAAGTTACGTGGAATGGAAAAGTGTGGAAGAAAAAGGTACACAAGCAGCAGGGATGACTGCAGCCAGGAGAGGATTGTCAGAAAAGGCCATTCAAAAGCATTGGGGACTTTCACAAGGAGTGGACTGAGGCTGGAGTCCATGCATCAAGAGCCACCACACATAGATGGATCCTGGACATGGGCTTCAAATGTCATATTCCTCTTGTCAAGCTGCTCCTGAACAACAAACAATGTCAGAAGCGTCTTACCTGGGCTAAAGAAAAACAGACCTGGTCTGTTTCTCAGTGGTCCAAAGTCCTCTTTTTTGATGAGAGCAACTTTTGCATCTCATTTGGAAACCAAGGACCCAGAGTATGGCCGCAGAATGGAGCACACACTGCAAGATGCTTGAAGTCCAGTTTGAAGTTTCCACAGCCTGTGTTGATTTGGGGAGCCATGTCATCTGCTGGTGTTGGTCCACTGTGCTTCATTAAGTCCAGGGTCAATGCAGCCGTCTACCAGGAGATTTTGGAGCACTTCATGCTTCCTTCCACAGACGAGCTTTATGGGGATGCTGACTTCATTTTCCAGCAGGATTTGGCACCTGCCCTCACTGCCAAAAGCACCAAAACTTGGTTCAATGACCATAGGATTACTGTGCTTGATTGGCCAGCAAACCCGCCTGACCTGAACCCCATACAGAATCTATGGGGCATTGCCAAGAGAAAGACGAGATACATGAGACCGAACAATGCAGAAGAGCTGAAGGCCACTATTGAAGCATCCTGGTCTTCCATAACACCTCAGCAGTGCCACAGGCTGATAGCTTCTATGCCACACCACATTGAGGTGGTAATTGCTGCAAAAGGGGCCCAAACCAAGTACTGAGTACATATGCATGCTTATACTTTTCAGAGGTCTGATATTGTTCTATGTACAATCCTTGTTTTATTGATTGCATGTAATATTCTAATTTTCTGAGATTGTGGATTTGGGAGCTGTAAGCCATAATCATCACAATCATGACAAATCACGGCTTGAACTATCTTGCTTTGCATGTAATGAGTCTATCTCATATATTAGTTTCACCTTTTAAGTTGCATTACTGAAATAAACTAACTTTTGCACAATATTCTAATTTTTTGAGTTTCACCTGTATATGCACCAAAGACAAATTCCTTGTGTGTCCAATTACACTTGGCCAGAATTCTATTCTATTCTATTTATCAGATAATAAATCAACTCCTATCTTGTGATTGCCATAACAAAGTCTAAATGTTGGAATGATTCATACTTGATTTATCCCCAAACAGAAAACTGAATACAATGCATTAATGGAATCAGAAATCATTAGAAGATTATATTTGTAGCTCAGGGTTGAACTGTGGGGTTTTGGTGCTCTCTGTGCTTGTGTTTTTTTTTTTTTTTTTTGCAGACTAGGCTAGAACTGATGATGCTACCTAGTTTGGTAATGAAATGTCTGCAAGAAAACCAGCAATCTCCATACCAAGGATCGCACAGAATCAAGAATTTCTGCCTAGTATATGTTGCAGGGCTATAGACCCTTTTCAGCAAGAATGACAAAGATCAGAAGAAAGAACAATAAAGAGTGATATGACACACTTATTTCCATTATGTATGGCCTCCACAGAAGAAATATATCTTATTAAATATCTTTGTTAAGAAGTCTTTTCTCCTTTGGGAAAGAATACAACCAGGATCCAATTTATTCAAAGTTACCAATAACCTATATGCCCATGAACTGACAATCCATACAAATCATTTCACAATTCTCAAGATCTATTGAAGAATTGCTTGATGTTATTAATTAAGATTGTTATTTGTATCTCTTTATTAAATTGCCCCTTGTTCTCCTACATACGTCCATTGAAACATGGAAACTCTTTATTGATTTTTGCTGGAAAAACCGTGACATATGGATTTAATGATTAGAAAGGGTAGGTTGTGGAAAGAAGGAAATTATGATGGAATTTTGGTGAGGGTAAAATAAAAAAGTATTTATAACAGAGTTAAGAAAATTGGAAGTTACTTCTTTATTACTTTTTTTTCCTTTTTATTCCTCCCTCCCCTTATTTTTTGTTGACTTTTGTTTTACTTGTCTGATTTAAGCTGATCAAAATAATACAATACAAACCTACCTCTGTGTTTCTCCCAGAACTTCATCAGCTACCGGGGAGAACTGCTTCTTTTGATCAATTTTAGACAGAGGGATAAGAGATGTGGCAACTGCTGGTATAATTCCCAGGAACTGATGCTGAAATATAGAGAAAACTTTGGGCACGGTCATCAGAAACTCTCATGTACATAGCCAAAAATCTTCCTGACACCCTAAAAGAATTGGACCTGTAGCTAATTGGAAAATCAAAGAAATGGCCTGGAAAAAGAAACAGAAAGAAACAAAAATACTTTTCTATCCTATTGCTAAGAAACAGCATCAATTAAATCCACTGGAGATGAATTCAACTTGAAATATACTTCAGTTTTATGAAGCAGCTATTCAGGGCCTGAAGAGAATTGGGAAGCATGCTAGCTCCCTTTTCTATTATAAAATGAAAATTGTGACAGATAGGGACCCACTAAATGGAAATTGCTCCCCTTGGTCCTCTTCAGTAGGTCATTATAAATGTTTTCTTTTCCTCCTTCTTTAAACCTCATAAGTATGTGAGTCACTACCTAGAAATTTGAAATTTGATGAAATTTGTTCTACTCTAGATTTGGGCTGATTTGCCTCAGAATTTGACAACTTTCCAAAGATTAGCTCTAAGGAAATTTAATGGACGATTCACAATGATCACCTTTTCCATGTCTGTGTGTGTGTGTTTTTTTTTTTTGCAGTGTGACACTTGTTCCCACCTAATATTCTTATGGGAATTAAGGGTTTTGAATAACTTCCATTTTGATAAGGGTTTTGAATAACTACCTGAAACCTAAAAGGGAAGTTGAAGAAAGCAGTACTGGATAATTAATTGGGCCAATGCACTAAATCAGTTTTTAAGATAATCCTGTTGTTGAGGAAATTCATTTGGTAACGAGTCAACCTCAGCAAAGTGGTAGAACCAGTGGTGGGATCCTGCCGGTATAACAACCAGTTTGGTGATCGTGCATGCACAGTTTTAACAAAACTTAGCTTCCACGTTACACTCCAATGGAATGTAGAACTTTTTTCAAAAGAACTACAGTACATGCCCCACTTTCATATCTGTTGCCTTATTCGTCCTACTCCAACTATATTTGTTAGATCGGCTAATGAGAAGGCAGACACAGGCTTAATGTAACAACAGCTCTTTATTACAGAGGAACAAGTATGTACGATCCAGCGACAACTTGGTCTGACAGCAGCCCTTTTATAGGGAGCTGTCAGACCTCTTAGCCAATAGGATTAAACCTCTGTTCCCACCGGAACAGAGGACCAGAGTGGAAACTCTGATAGCTAGAGTGAATATCTAACAATATTGACTTGTAGTGGTTTGCCAGAGTAATGTTCAGGAAAAAAAATATGTTTCTTAATTTTGGAAAGATGCAATTTAGAGAGTTATGGACATTTTTCACATTTACGACCATTTCACAATCTCCATGGTCAAATGATCAAAATTCAGAGGCAGTGTCCCAGGGTCATGTGATCCTCATATAAATGCACAGATACACTATATATCCCCATATACATACACACCTAAACACACACACACAAACACGCTGAAAATCTTGAATTCTTCTTTGTCCCCTTTTTTTCTTTTCCAGAATAAAATTGATGGCAATTTGTGAAGAAATATAAAAGCTTTGAGAGCTTTTATTGTAATTCACATTAGGGGTTTTGCATTGTTACATTTACAGACAATATATTTTTATTGATAATTTTGATCAAATATTTACAGACAGAATTTTATTGCTTAGAACAATTGTAGGAAGTATTCTATAGTTGGTTGCACTGTCAGCCAGATGTTTAGGCCCGATTTGGCATTTTGTCCACCTATGTGACTCCTTCCCAAGGAACTAGGATATGTAGATACCACTGGTGGGTTTCAAAATTTTTTAGAACCTCTTCTGTAGGTGTGGCCTGCTTTGTGGGAGTGGCTTGCCAGCCATGTGACTGGGTGGGCGTGGCCAACTTGTAAAATGTGGTGAAACTAACTTAACAACACTCTTGCTTAGCAACCAAAATGTTGGCTCAGAAACTCTGGCATTTGAAACATGCAAGTCTAAAAACTGTCAAGTTACAAGACCCTTGCACCCCTAACCCTTTAGAAACCCCCCCCCAGGGGGGTTCAAACTTGACAACTTTAAGACTTGTGGACTTCAACTCCCAGAATTCCTCCTCCAGTCATGTTGGCTCAGGAACTCTGGCATTGAAGTGTGCAAGTCTTAAAGCTGTCAAGTTACAAGACCCTTGCACCCCTAACCCTTTAGAAAAAAAACCCAGGGGTGTTCAAACTTGGATTTATTTTTGATGATTTTAATGTTTTTCATGTAAGCCACCTAGGGTTGTTTCATAGTTAGAAATAAATATTAATATATACATAATTACCTACATTACAATTCATGCTGAAATGATGCAATTCTTCTATCTCTATAGCTTTCTCATTTTATTCTAGACATTGACCAACTAAGAATCTGTATGTTTTAATGTCTTTCTTAATATAGTCCTACCTCTCTTACTTCTTCCGATATCCATTACCACAACTATGCAGTGTTGTACAGTAAAAAAAATGCCAACACTTTTTCCATAATGAATAGACCACAGATAGTCCTCAACCTATGACCATAATTGAGTTCCAAATTTCTATTGTTAAACAACGCAATTATTAAGTGAGATTTGCCCCTTTTTAGGATTTTTCTTCCCACATTTGTTAAGTGCATCACTGCTTTAAGCTATTAACACAGTTGTTAACTGAACATGACTTCCCCATTGACTTTGCTTCTCAGGTCACAAAGGGTCATCAATGTCCCAGAACACTGCAACCACCCTAAATACCACCATGCATTCAACACAAGGAGCTGCAATGGTCATAAGTGTGCAAAATGGTGATAAGTTGCTTTTTTCAGTGCTCTTGTAACTTTGAATGCTCATGACATAAATAGCAATAGGACATAGATTTATATACCATTTCACAGTGCTTCATAGGCCTTTTTAAGCAGTTTACAGAGTCAGCATATTGGCTCCAACAATCTGGGTCCTCATTTTACTGACCTCAGAAGGATGGACGACTGAGTCAGCCTTGAGGCGGTGAGAATCAAACTGCAGGCAGCTGTCAGTCAACAGAAGTAGTCTTCAGTACTGTATTCTAACCACTGTGTCCCCATGGCTCATGACAACTATTACAAATGGTTGTAAGTCGAGGACTACCTATAGTTCAACTACATTTAGACTTTCCTGAGTTATGTTCATGTCAGCAACATTTGAAGATCCAGATTTAAATATCATTCCAGACAATCAAGTACCTCCCCAAAGTCAGAAATATTTTGGTGCAATATTATGACAGAGTTTATCGTAGAAAAATCAAATCCAGAAAGCACACACAGATAACTGATTCAGCTGAATTCATTAACTTTGTTATATACATAAGAACAGATGAATAAATGTACAACACCAACAGGTGGTTCTTCCAAGTAAACACAAGGCAGGAGAGTTACAGGCAAACACAGCAGTTAGTTTCATTTCAGCAAACAAGCCCAGACAGACTGCTAGTTTACTTCTCAGAGCAGCAGACTGCTTTCTTAAGTTTCTGTTTCAACTCTGTGCACAGACTCAGATATGTTTAAGCTCCCATTGGCTGACTTAGTTGCTATGCCTATTCATTGGCTGACTTTGTTCCCATGTCTCTCACAGTCTCTCACATGAATATTTTAACATATTAAGACTAAAAGTAAGCAGACTTTTGTTAAAACAAACACATTGAGCAAAAGAAGTATATTCATGGCTTTTTCTCAAAGCAGCCCCTTTTCCACACCTTACTCATAGCCTTATGGACATCCTTGTTCCGCAGGGTATAGATGATAGGGTTAAGCAGTGGGGTCACCACAATGTACAAGACTGCAATTTTTTTCTCCTGGTCAGGATGTGAACTTGATTGAGGGATTATGTATATAGAGATAATGGTACCATAGAACAAGGTGACCACAGCAAGGTGGGAGCCACAGGTGGAGAGAGCTTTGTGCCAACCTGCAGCTGACCGCATTTGACAAATGGAATACAGGATGCAACTGTAGGAACACAAAATAATGGAAAAGGGAACCAGAACAATAAATGCTGACAAACCATTGAGAATGGCTTTGGTGTGTTTGATATCGCCACATGCCAGCTTCAGGACAAATTGCAACTCACATGTGAAGTGGTTAATGGAATTACGACCACAGAAAGAATGACGAAAGATGCAAACAGCATTGATCATTGAGAAGAGGCAACCTATGATCCAGCAGAAACTGGCAAGCAGGTGTTGGAGCTTCTTGTCCATGGCAGAAGCATATTTCAAAGGGTTGCAGATGGCCAAGTAGCGATCGTAAGCCATGACTCCCAGGAGCAGGCATTCTGTACTGCCCATGCTCAACGCACTGCCTCCCTGTAACATACAACGTATTGAGGAGAGCACTCCATTTCCAGCCAAGAGGTGAGCTAGTGTCTGAGGCAAAGTGGTAGTGACATACACAATCTCCGTGCCTGCAAGATGGCTGAGGAAGTAGTACATGGGCATGTGCAGTTGAGCATTGAAATGTACCAGTATGATGATCAATAGGTTACCTAATACTGTAAGCAAGTAGATTACGAGGAAAATCACAAAGAGCAAAATCTGTTCATTTCGCTGACGGGTAAGTCCCAAAAGGATAAACCCTCTTTCCAAGGTGAAGTTCTCTGATCTCATTTTGGCATCCTGAGGAGAGAGGAGATATTAATAGGTGCTGAGATAAAAGAAGAAAAAAAACAGAAACAGTAGAAGAAGAGGGAGAGAAAACTTTTTTTCATTATAGAATAGAACATAATAGAGCAGAGAAGAATAGAATAGAATTTTTTATTGGCCAAGAGTGATTGGACACACAAGGAATTTGTCTTTGGTGCGTATGCTCGCAGTCTACATAAGGAGAATAAAATCCATTAATCAAGAAAAAAAAGATGCAACAGTGACAGTCAAGGTTACTAATAAGCTATCAAATTGTACTAGGAAACTAAATAAAACAATATAAATGGAAAGATACAAGCAACATGGTTATAGTCGTAAGTGGGGAGAGATAGATACTAGTAAGGAAGATAAAAATAATAGTAATACACTCTTAGTAAATTATTTGACAGTGTTGTGAGAATTAGTTGTTTAGCAGAGTGATGGCATTCAGGGAAAAACTGTCCTTGTGTCTAATTGTTGTGGTGTGCAGTGCCCTATAGCATCCTTTTGAGGGTAGAAGTTGAACTTTCTGCTCTGAGTTCCTTAATTTTCAGTGCATGTCAATGGCCGTTACTGATTCTAGGTTTGTAAGGCAGTTAGTGCTCTCTGAGTTTGGGAGTTTCATTACCAACATCATAACGTTATCTAGTAAGGAAACATCTGCAAGAAAACTACAAAGGTCACAGAGCTCCGAGGACCCCACAATTCAACCTTCAGCTGCAAATATTCTCTTCTATCAGGATCATGGTTTGTTGGCAGCAGGACCGTATGTTTTCAGTAATACCAAATGATATCAGAAACCCTCTCTCCACATTAGAGCAGTACATTGCTTTTGGCAAACAATGCATTGGCTACTATTTGGGGAGAGCTGTTATGGAACTCAACAGTCTTACCTATGACTTATCCCAAAAATAAAGCATTTGACAAGCTAGAATTTCTACCTAATCGTTGTAGGGGGTATATAGATAAGTTGCATCAAGAAAGAAAGAAAAAAAAACATAGAATTGAAAGGAAGAAAGAGTAAGGAGTAATATATCTGACTAGTAGTCCCTACCACTGGAATAATTTGCCATTGTCTTCTTCTGAGATGTTTCATCAACTTCCCAGTCCAGTCTATAACTGTAGGATTGCCTACTGGTTTTCCATTTGATTTCTATCTGATCTGATCTTTCTTCATTTTTGGAGACCAGGTAAGGTTATTTGCCATTTATCTGGTCCTTCATCCATATCCTGATAAAAAGACCAAAATAAATTTTACCTCTGTGCTTCACCCAGGAATTTGTCAGCTGCTGAAGAGTTGTGCCAAAATTTAGTTGATGCGAGTTTAATTCCCACTTAATGATCCTGAGTTTTAATGAAGTATTTGGGCATGATTCATCACAAACGTCATCTTTTGCCCTCCAAAAAACTCAGGCTACAGTTTCTATATTCTTTCTGAGATAGCTGCTTAGATGGTTTCATAAAGTCCTCAGGAACTAAATTCAACTTAAAAGACTCTTTACCTTGATTCGTTGCCTAAGGGGAAAGGAGCAGCACACTGGCTTCCTTCTTCGTTATAATAAGATTTATAAAATTCTTTGTGGGTGGATTTGATGATATCAAATTGCTTAACTCCCTTGAGTACCTTCTGTAGATCATTATAAGTGTTTGCTCCTTCTTTAAACCTAGTGGGGACCTGGGAGACTAATTTAAAATAAACAATATATATATTTAATGAGTCTGCTTCCTGCAGCAACTCCAGATTTAGGCCTAAATCTAGAGTTGCTAAAGGAACTTCAGCCTTCCCCATTTCCCTATATTAGCTAAATCTCCAATGACGGAGCTCCAAGATTGTTTCCTGGGGACATTAGCCCATCTCCTTCTTCAACAAATTTGATGCTGGCGGGGAAATTGTGCCTTCATTACTTTGTCATATGGATTTGCGGGTCTTCAAAATCAATTGTCCTACATTCTACAGTCCTACAGTCCCACAACAATGTTGTGTCACAGTGTTTGCAGTGTTACTACCATTTAACAGTGGTTTATATACAACGTATACAGAAATATATGTGGTAGCAAATATCTGACAAGTAATCAATCTTCTTAACTCACATGGAGAACTTAACAATGGATACCAGACACAAGGAGAGAGAAATGTGCCATTTTGTCCTAGCTGCCTTATATAAACACCTCCAAAAGTGGTAAAGGGATCTTCAACTGACTATACCAATGCTGATTCACCTTCATTGCATCAGCCTTACATTTCATCAGCTTTACACTTGCATCAGCTTTACAGCTGGTCAACTCTTAAATCTCAATACCTTAACATGTTGGTACCCAGAAAGCTTCAAGGATAGTTTTGTCGAGAAGGAGCTGATGTCATGATGATACGGACGTGTGATCTCAGAGCTCCGAGATCGCAGCTGATACTTTTACCACTGAGTGGTCCATCTGGACCTAAACCATCCCAAAGAGACGGTGGCAGGGAAGAGTACATCTTGCTGATCTCAGGGACATTGCAAAGTCCCTGATTGATCCAAGAGAATCTCTTCTAGCTGGTGATAGAAGCGCAGCCCCAAGCTGCTGAAGTCGGAACTGCTCCGCAACCAGAGGAAAGCAGATTTTCTTCTACTTTTTTAAAAACCTATGGATTAAATCTTTTTTTTATTTTCACAATTCTGGCCTGGACAGTTTTTTTCTTTTTATTTTGTTTCATTTAAGAGCCTTGTTTCTTTTAAGCTTGGAATATAAAGAGGATATAAAAGGAATATAAAGAGAACAGTAATATCAGAGGGAAAAGAAGTTACACTGCTACTTGGAGGTTGGAGGCTGAGTTCTGAAAATATTTTTTCTCTCTTTTCTTTGATCATTTTGACCTTGCATTTCAAAGGTTTTAGCTTGCAAAGAGATAAGATGGGTTGTTTATGCAGGTGACCTTTGGATGTCTCTTTGACAGCGAGAGAGAGAAGTGAAAAACAAAGCTTTGTTTTCCAACTAGAGTGGCAGTGTTTATAAATCGGACAATGACACAATACCAAGAAGAAACCATAACATTACAACAGATTATGTTTGAAATTCAAAAATTATTAGAAACATCAGAGAGAATTGATAAGAAATTGAAAAAATATAGATGGTAATATAGCAAAATTTGATGAAATTGAAGATAGCCAGCTAATGGAAAAAGTGGAGGTTAGAGTCTCAAAAATCCAAGGGAAAAATGAACAAAGAAGCAAGATAACTGTGGATATTGACAGTGATCTGAGTGTGGTTGGAAATAGAAAGAATGGAACATGGAAATGGAAGAGAGATGGAATGGAGCTCTACCCCAGATTTCAAGGTATAGAAGAAGAAAAAAGAGAAGAATTGATAGATTTAAGGAGAGGAACTTTGAAAAAAGCACTACTGATAATCAAAGATAAGCTGATTAAAGAAGCTGACGAAGGGTTTCGAGAATTTATAAGACATGCAACAAGCAACAAGGTGCGAAGAGAAGTCCACACAAAGTTGATTAAGGAAATAACCAGAAGATTAATCCCACATAAGGCAAAAGAAATAAGACTGTACTACTAATGGAAAGACACAGGTCGAGATATGAAAATTATTAACAAAATACTAGCTAAATAGTTAAAATTAGAGCATTATGTTAAAAATGAAGTGATAATGGATATAGCTAGATAGATAATTGATACATAAAAGAGACATTGAAGGCGAGAGTGGCAGTGGATTTTAGACTTTTTCTTCTCTTCTTGGGAATATGTATCAATATGCAGATGAGGAAACCCTAAATTTTCAGGATTTTTGGGATGGAATTCAAAATATATTGGAAGGTTTTGAGAGATTTGATAAGAAGTTGGATAGACTATTGTCTTGCACAGCAAAAGATGAAGGGGTTGGAGCACCAAAAATTAAAGAAGAGAATGAAGATATAGAAGATAAAGATAAGATAATAGATGAACTTACTAATGGAGCATTCATGGGTGAAAGTGGAAAGAAGGGAATATGGAAAAGTGAACTTGATTATCTGGAGCTCTATCCCTCTTGTCAAGATATGGATTTGATGATAAAATTAAGAAGAGAAACAGCTTCAGGAATACGTCTGATAATCAAAGATATGTTAATTTCAACACCAGCTCAAGGGCAATGAGATTATATGAGAGATCTTTTAAGCAAAAAAGTGTGGAGAGAAGTTTTTAAAAACCTTATAAAGAAGTTAATAAGAGAATTGACTGGCAGCAAATGGCAAAAGAGATAAGATTTTTTTTTTTACTGGAAAGATACAGGCTGATAATGAATGTTGATAATTAAAAACTTAGTTAATTTTTGGTGATTAACAAGTAGGATTTTGTAGATGTTTTTAGAATGTTTCTTTAAATGTTTATTTGTTAACAAATAATTCATTATAATAATAATAATGAAATAATAATTTCAACTAGTAAAAGCAATTTGGATATAAACTACAATTTGGGACCTGGGAAAAAGATGTATCAATTTTACTAATAAATTTTTGTTTATATTTTGCTATAAAGATGTAATATTTCTCGGGTACTTATAAATTCTACTAACAAATTTTTGTTTATATTTTATTATAAAGATGTAATCTTTCTTGGGTCGGATGAAAAGAGATGTGATATAAATAGTAAAAAAAATTAGATAACTATAATAACAACAAGGAAATGTTAATGGATAATGTTTAATGATTTCTACATGTGTTGGCATTGGTAAAAGCAATTAGATATAAGCCTTGAATAGTGAGTTGCGGAAAAAAAAGGAATATGTTATAAAAGGTAATTATTGGAGGTTTATTGAAATAGCTAATGAATGCCAGTAGGTGGTTGTCTCTTTAAATACAAAGGATTCTAGATAAAAGCACATTTAAATAATTCTAGTCAAATGAGAATGATGGTACATTGATAGTAAAATACATAAAGATTTTTGATTTAAAATGTACAATTCAATATGAAGGAAGTATAAATAATAATTGTGGTAGTAATGCACGAAATCTATTTGTAACCAATCAACATGCTTTCTACAAAATGTAATGAAGAATGATTCTTTTTTTGTGTTTTTTATTAAACAATAAAAAAATTCAAAAAACAAAACAAGGTGATCACAGTATGTGTGTCTGTGTCTGTGTGTGTGAGTGAGAGAGAGAGTGAGTGAGTGAGTGAAAAAGATAGAGAGGGAGGGAATCAGAGAGAGTTGGACAGACACACAGAGAGAGACAGAAAGAAAGACAGAGAGGGAGAGGGAGGGAGGAACAGACAGACAGAGAAAGACACACACACAGAGACACACACACAGAGAGTGATTAAGAGAGTGAGTGAGAGATAGACAGAGAGACACATACACACACAGAGTGACAGAGAGAGACACACACACAGAGAGGGAGAGCGACAGAGACAGACAAATAGAGAGAGACACACACACAGAGTGAGTGAGAAACACATACACACAGAGAATGATAGAGATGGGGAAGGGAGGAGAGAGAGACAGACACACAGAGAGAATGACAGATAGAGAAAGAGAGGGAGGGAGAGGGAGAGAGAAAGAGCCACACAAAGAGAGAGGGAGAAAGAGAAAGAAAGGAAGAAAGAAAAAAAGAAAAAGAAAGAGAAAAAGAAAGTGGGAGAGAGAGAGATGAAAGAAAGAAAGAGAACTTATGACCACAATTGAGCCCAAAATTTTGGTTGCTAAGCAAGAGCATTGTTAAGTGAGTTTCACCACATATTGTGCAGCTGTGCAACGTGTTGGGTGCGCCAAACAATGCTCTGCTATTTCACATTGCACATACTGTCAGAAAATGTAGCAATGTAGTTTACTGTTGTTATATTAAGACCGTTACCCACGCTACATCATGATTCAAGACAAAATTTCATTTATTTGTAATTAGAAATAAATATTTCACAATATATAATTACATATTGTTTTTGTGATTAATCACTATGCTTTAATTATGTTCAATTTGTAATAGTGAAAATACATCCTGCATATCAGATATTTACATTACGATTCATAATAGTAGCAAAATTACAGTTATGAAGTAGCAACAAAAATAATTTTATGGTTAGGGGTCACCACAACAGAGGAACTGTATTAAAGGGTCACGACATTGGGAAGGTTGAGAACCACTGGTTCATAGGATAGGAATAAATATCAAATTTTTGTTGGGCATCCTACTTGAAAAGTATGATAAAAATACTATTTACCATATTTTTTGGAGTATAAGACACATGTGATTCCCTCAAAAAAGAGGCTGAAAATCTGGGTGCATCTTACACACTGAATACAGCATTTTTTGCCTCCCAAAGCCCCACCCCATCACCAAAATGGCTGTGCATAACTTTTAGAAGGCTTTCAGAGAGCTCCTGGGGGGCTGGGGAGGGCAGAAATGAGGGCTCAATTTTGCCCCCCCCCCAGCCCTCCAGAAGCACTCTATAACCTTCCTAAAGGCTATCCATGCCCCTTTTTTAGCAAAAAATGGGCCTGTTTTTGCAAAAAAATGCACAGTTTTTTGCTCATTTTTGGCCCCCCAACCTCTCGGGAGCATTCTACAAACCTCCTAAGGGCTATTTGTGCCCCTTTTATAAAAATAAATGGGCCTGTTTTTGTGAGGTTTGCAGAGTGCAAAAACTTTTTTAAAAAATTTGCCTCTTCAAAAATTTGCCTCCGGTGCATCTTATACTCCAAAAAATACGGTATCTGGTTTTACATATACTAACCGCAGCCAGTATTGTATTTGCACAACAATGGAAAAATGATGAGATCCCATCAGATGGCAATATAATTAAGAAAATACTAGAATGCGCAGAAATGGACAGACTAATGCTTATTATTAAGGATGAAGAAGAAAATGAATATCTTTTTGATGTGGGATGTATTTTATGAAAGAGGGAGATATGAAAAGAGAAAATGTTCATGTAGAGAGAATTTGATGATGAAGATGTTATGTATTATTATAATTATATTAATAGATAGTTGTTCAGACCCCCCTTCTTCCCTCGCCAACACAGAACACACTCCGGACCAAAACTACTTCAACAGGATTTATTGCACAGACAGACAGACAGATCCTTGGCAGCAATCCACCATGACAAGACTCTCAGAACCCTCCAGCACAGAGACATGATAGCAGCTGTCCAGAATGCTAAGCTTCCAAAACAGAACTTTCCGAATAGTTCCTTTGTTGACTTCTGCAAAGGGCGTATGCTCAATCAATCCTTTTATAGACTGAAGGGGAGTCTACTTATCAGCAGCTGAGAGCATTTACCGCCGGTAACTGCGCCCTTGCTCTTTGCGCCTGTGGGCGCGGCGATAATGGGCATCTAAGGACTCCCTGCTTATGTCTGAGTCACTGTCCCATGACTCCTCCCCACTGCTCCAAGGCATGGCATCCCGAGCCCCCCTCTCACTGCTGCTCCATGCCTCAGGCGCCTCCTGGTGGCCAACCAGACTCTCCGATCCCTGCTCAGAGTCAGAACTCTGCCCAGGGTCCTCCAGAGCCGACTCATAGGGACCCTCACTCTCGGAGTCTGGTGGCAGCTCCAACGGCTCCTGCTGGGCCCCAACAGATAGTTATATTATTAACATTATTGCGATGAATATAATAGCTGATATGTGGATTATGATTGTTTAAATAACTGCACCCAAATCACATACTCTTTGATGGAAATGGAAAGTAGTATAAATAAAACAAAACATTTTAAAAAAACAAGAATAAGTGTCAAATTTTGTATACCACATTTTAAGAAAAAATATGAGATATCTAACCAGGTTGGGGAGAATTTGCTTGGAAATCAAGTCCTCCGAAGAACAATTTTGAACATTGATTCAGCGAGTTTCTTAAATGGTGCTTCTGACATGAATGGGAAGTGGAGTGGTTTTCTATTATTGTAGACATGTCATTTGATTTAAATAAAAAAATCCCCTATATTACTGAATGGCATATTCTGAAAGGAGAATTAAAATTGGTTTCAACTGAAGCTGAATGTTGATTGAACATCAACAGGAAATGAGAAATAATAATTGAAATAACAAGTCAAAATTAAGGAGAACAATGATTCATCCAATGTTTTCTCAAGGAGAGCACTTTGTTGTGGCCTGCCAGAGGCCAGTGGAGCTGGCAGCAGATTCGGGGAGGAATATGGGCCAGTCCTGGAGTCTGGGGAAGGCTCTGAAGAGGGCTCTGTGTTGGAGGCAGAGATAGGACCATGGCAGGTGTAAAATCCAGCAGGTTCTGACAGGTTCTGGAGAACCGGTAGTGGAAATTTTGGGTAGTTCGGAGAACTGGCAAATGCTACCTCTGGCTGATCCCAGAGTGGGGTGGGAATGGAGATTTTGCAGTATCCTTCCCCTGCCATGCCCACCAAGCCACATCATGTCTACCAAGCCACGCCCCACCAAACCGGTAGTAAAAAAATGAATTTCACCACTGGGCCAAGGCCATCTGGCAGTTCTCAGCTGCCTTCGGACATAGACAGCAGTGAGGCAGAGGAACAGCTGGAGCCTGTTTGCAGTGTGTGTATGTGCAGAGTTGCCAGATGAAGGGAACAGCTAAGGAATAAGGATCAACTTGGGAGTAAAGCCATAGATGGAGGGTTAATGGTCCCTCCCATAGGAAATAAAAGAGGAGTGAAAGGGGAATGGGCTTTTGCAGAAAACAATTCATTCATTAGTTTGTTAGTTCGTTTATTTCAGGAGTATGAAGATCTGTCCATGAATCTCAGAGACTCTGGGCCAAGTCTTTCCTTGCACATCACTGCATTTGGGAAATATTTATATGGTATCTTTGCAAGCTAGATAAGGTTTGTGGTCATAACTTCACTTTTGGAAGACTGTTTACCAGGCCTTTGCTAAATGTGAACAAGAGCAATTCACATTAGTTTAATAAAGGGGTTTTTGTTGGGTCCAGGAATCTGCTTCATACCTTTTGGGGAAGCCTAGGTCAGAACACGCTTCCCCTTATAAATAACTTACACAAATGTCCCAAATGTCCTGCTTTTTCATGAGGAACTGGACTTTCTTGTTTTTTTCTTTTGAAGATATTTTGCTTCTCATCCAAAAAGCTTCTTCAGCTAAGACAGGATAGTGGGGAATGGAAGAGCTGAGGAAGCTTCTTGGGAGAAAAGCTAAATGTCTTCAAAAGAAAAAACCAGAAAGTCCAGTTGCCTCTTCAAGAATCACCTTCGGGACAACCTTGACATGGATGACTGAGAGAATCTCTACAGGCTTTTAACTTACACAAATCTTGAGTAGTTCCCTCATGGTTTCCATTTCAGATTTTAATTTGGAGGACATTCATACACACTTCTTAGCCACCTTAAAAGTAAATAAATGCAAGGATGACAAAATTCTACTGACAACATTTTTCTATAATGTTTGACTCATTTAAAACAATCTTAAAACAAATGTGATCTTATAAAGGTGAATAAGAACTGTGAGGAGGAATGGAACAGTATCACTTTACCACCTCTAATGCATATTGTGTTTCTCCAAAAATAAGACAGGGCCTTATCTTCTTTTGACCTCCGAAATAAGCACTTGGCCTTATTTTTGGCAAGGTCTTATTATTTTTGAGGTGCAGGAGGTGCCTTAACCTTGGCCCATGGATCAGCTGATCCAGAGAGGACCAGAAGTTCTGTCTGTTTGTGGCACACTCTTGCCAGCCTTAGTGTTGCTGGGCTAAGAGAAGGAGCCTGATAGCTAGAGTTTGCGGGAGCGACCTCCCCGAGGCCATTCCGCGTGGATGGCAAGGGCATGTGGGGCATGTGGGGCATGTTCCCCCTTTCCCCAGCAAATGGTGGGGCTGCACATGCATTTAAATGTGTTAGGAGAGGGGTTATTTTCGGGAGGAGGGCTTATTTTGGGGGAAATGTGGCAATATTGTCAGCCTCTTTGTTCATTTTTTCCAAAAAATGATGAAGTTGGATCTATCAGATGGTTTCCACATCATGAACATAAAGCTGAGAAATGGCGCATGACCTCCAGATTTTCCGAGGGGATGTCAATATTGTGCAAACCTTTATTCTCTCCTGTCTCCCCCAAAACATGATCGTCAATTCAGTATGTAACAAGGTAATCTCTAAACCAAGGAGAGTCTAAGAAGATACCAGTGCTTGTATTTTTTTTAGTGTTTTGTATTTAGCATCTTGGCCAATGCCCCATGAACATCTTTGTTTCTCAGGGTATAGATAACAGGGTTGAGCAGAGGTGTGACTACAATATAAAAGACAGCAATTTTCTTGTCACTGTCTGGAGTTGTGCTCGACCGAGGTCTCATATACATAGTTATGACAGTGCCATAGAACAGGGTGACCACTGCCAAATGGGAAGCACAGGTGGAAAAGGCTTTGCTTCGTCCAGCTGCTGACTGCATCTGCAATACAGTTGATAGAATGAGCCCATAGGAAGTCACGATAACCGAAAGAGGAATCAACAGGATCAGAACCGCTGCTCCAAAAATTATGTTCTCGGTAGCATAGGTATCAGCACAGGCAAGTTTTAACACCACTGGCAGCTCGCAGCAGAAATGGTTGATTCGGTTGGGGCCACAGAAGGGGAGGCGCAGTGTACAGCCCACATTCATCACGGAGAGGAGGAAGCCCCCAACCCACGAAGCTATGGTGAGTTGCAATTGGCGCCACTTGTCCATGGCAACCATGTAAATGAAAGGATGACAGATGGCCAAATAGCGATCGTAGGCCATGACCCCCAGGAGAAGTCCTTCTGTGCTACCTAAGGACAAAGCAATGTACATCTGAGTTGTACAACGCATGAAGGAAATGGTTCCATTTCCAGAGAAGAGGTGAGCCAACATCTGGGGCACAGTGCTGGAGACATAACAGATCTCCAGGCCTGAGAGGTGAGTCAAGAAGAAGTACATTGGTGTGTGAAGCCTGGAGTCAGCTTGCACCAGTATGATGATCACAAAGTTTCCCGCAAGAGTAAATAGATAGAAAGTGAGGATGACCACGAAAAGCCAAATCTGGGTCTTACGGTCATTAGTGAGTCCTACTAAGACAAATTTTGAGACCACTGTGACATTTTCACCCTCCATTATCAGCTTCTGCCTGGACAAAAAGAATCCATTAGTTAGTGAGATTTTCCCATATTATATCACTCTTCATCTTCCCTTCTCAGTACTCTTGACATTTTTTGGATGACAGCTCTCACATCCCATAAAACTATTTGAATAGAATAGAATAGGAAGGGACCTTGGAGGTCTTCTAGTCCAACTCTCTGTTTAGGCAGGAAACCCTACACCAGTTCAGATAAATGGTTATCCAACATCTTCTTAAAAACTTTCAGTGTTGGAGCATTCACAACTTCTGGAGGCAAATTGTTCTATTGATTAATTGTTATAACTGTCAGGAAACTTCTCCTCAGTTCTAAGTTACTTCTCTTCTTGATTAGTTTCCACCAATTCTTGTCCAGCCTCAGATGCTTTGGAGAATAGTTTGACTCCCTCTTCTTTGTGGCAGCCCCTGAGATATTGGAACACTGCTATCAGGTCTCCCTTAGTCCTTCTTTTCATTAAACTAGACATACCCAATTCCTATAACTGTTCTTCATATGCTTTAGCCTCCCAACCCCTAATCATCTTTGTTGCTCTTCTCTGCACTTTTTCTAGAGTCTCCACATCTTTTCTACACCGTGGCGACCAAAACTGAATGCAGTATTCCAAGTATGGCCTTACCAAGGCATTATAAAGTGGTATTAACACTTTAGGTGATTTTGATTCCCTCTGTTTACGCAGCCTAGAAATGTCTTGGCTTTTTTTGGCAGCTGCTGCACACTGCTGGCTTATAGAAATAAATTGGTTAGATTAAATACAGATGTATTCTATTGTAACTTTTATAATCTCCAGAGAAGGAGCAATATAGAAGCAATATAGAAATAGAACTCCATACATTTGGTGGATGTAACTTGCAGAAAACTGGTGTTTCGCTTGTAATTGAGAACAGAAAAAGTCAAAAGGTAATTAAACTTAGGTTTATCTCAAGGTAGAATATGTAAATTAGAGCATTTTGAAAGAGGGGAAGAAGAAGAAGAAGAAGAAGAAGAAGAAGAAGAAGAAGAAGAAGAAGAAGAAGAAGAAGAAGAAGAAGAAGAAGAAGAAGAAGAAGAAGAAAGGAAATATCTTGCCAAATGTGACCCTTAATTGAAATTTGAATATCTTTGATATAGTAACAATTTTGATCTTAATGAAGAGCAGAGCAGATCTACTGTAATATTGCCAGCCAAAATAAGTATCTGTGAATAAATGGTGACCCTTCCTTCTACTGTCAGATTGGCAGTTAGAAGGATAAAACAAACTTTCATTTAGTGTTGTCTTTATAGCCTAGAATAGGCAAATATTTCCTTATGTCAATAATAGCTCTCCAGAAAATCTTTCTTGTATCCCATTCCTGAACTGGAGTCTCTACCAATCTTAACCATGCAAAAGATGTGCAATATTAATACATTTATTTTGCTAAATTACTTGATTATAATTTTTTTCAGAGTGTTCAAAAATTACATTATATGGGAGATAGGTCAATCAAACCTGCATCATTTAACGGCTTGTTCATTCTCAGTCAATGCTTGAAGGTGCAATATGTGCTATCTTTTCTTCTTTCTTTAAGTCATTAATTGGATGAAGCTGGAATTATAACAAAGACTCTGAATCTAATCTACAGGGACTGCTTTAATTTTCTTTTCAATTCTTCAGAATATTAACTCAACCCATTGGGATTTTCTTTAACTAAGAACACAAAAGTAGATGACTTTTAAGTAGGAGGCTTGAAATGTAGAAAGCAAACTAGCTTTATTTTTTGTTGTTGCAGGATTATTAGGGTTGTGTCAACTTTAAACCATAGATGAAGATGACAATGTTAAAATGTTAAAAATAGTCACATTAGAATTGATAGAAATATTGAAGGAATTATGCCACTCTAATGGGAAAAAGTGAAGAGGAACTAAAGAGCCTCTTGATGCAGGTGAAGAAGGAGAGTGCAAAAGTTGGCTTGAAACTCAATATTAAGAAAACTAAGATCATGGCATCCAGCCCTCTCAATTCCTGACAAATAGATGGGGAAGAAATTGAGGTAGTGACAGATTTCATTTTCCTGGGCGCCAAGATCACTGTAGATGGGAACTGCAGCCAAGAAATTAAAAGACACTTCTCCTCGGGAGGAAAGCTATGGCAAATCTAAACAACATACTAAAAAGCAGAAATATCACCCTGCCATCAAAAGTGCGTATAGTTAAGGCTATGGTTTTCCCAGTTGCAATGGATGGCTGTGAAAATTGGACCATAAGAAAGTTTGAGTGCCAGAGAACTGAGGCCTTTGAACTGTGGTGCTAGAGAAGAGGCCGTCGAAGTGATGTCCCGGTGTTTGGAAGCCGTACGGGTCTGGATGGGAGACAACAGACTCAGACCCAACCCCTCCAAGACGGAGTGGCTATGGCTACTGGCCTCCCGGTTCAACCAGTGCATCCCATCGCTGGCCATTGGGGGCGAGCAACTGGCCCCCGTGGAGCGGGCGCGCAATTTGGGTGTCCTCCTTGATGCCCGGCTGTCTATGGATGACCATGTGGCAGCCGTGGCGAGGGGGGCATTCCACCAGGTTCACCTGGTGCGCCAATTGCGCCCCCTATTGGACCGGGATGCCCTCCGCACAGTCACTCACGCGCTGGAGACGTCTCGCCTGTAACGCTCTCTACATGGGGCTCCCCTTGAGTTGCACCCGGAGACTGCAACTGGTCCAGAATGCGGCCGCGCGGGCAATTATGGGGAGAACAAGGTTCTCCCATATAACACCCCTCCTGCGCGAACTGCACTGGCTCCCTGTGGTCTACCGGGTGCGCTTCAAGGTGTTAGTTACCATCTTCAAAGCGCTCCATGGCACAGGACCTAGCTATCTGCGGGATCGCATTCTGCCCCATACATCCCTACTCCAATTCGCTCTCACAGAGAGGGACTCCTCTGGGTGCCATCCACCAGGCAGTGTCAGAGGGCGGCGCCCAGGAATAGGGCCTTCTCTGTGATGGGCCCAGCCCTCTGGAATGACCTCCCCCCAGATATCAGGACAACGACCGATCTCCGCTCCTTCCGCACGAAACTCAAGACCCACCTGTTCCAACTAGCCGGCCTGGCTTAATTATAACCTTCTAACCTCCCTGGTAATTTTAATATGCTAATATTTTAATCGTAAATTTTAGGATTTTTAAACTGTTTTAATTGTTTTAATTTATTGTTATTTATTTGAACCTAGTGGCTTCCATTTGTATTTGACTGTTAAATATTGATGTCACCTCCTCCATGCCACACTTGTATTTTGATTTAATTGTATGTCGCCCCGAGTCCCGTTGCGGAGAGGGGGCGACTGATAAATCAAAATAAATAAATAAATAAATAAATAAAAAATAAATAAATAAAAAATAAATAAATAAATAAATAAATAAATAAATAAATAAATAAATAAATAAATAAATAAATAAATAAATAAATAAATAAATAAATAAATAAATAAATAAATAAATAAATAAATAAATAAATAAATAAATAAATAAATAAATAAATAAGACTCCTGCGGTCCCTTGGACTGCAAGGCGATCAAACCGGTCAGTCCTAGAGGAGATAAATTCTGATTGCTCTTTAGAAGGCCAGATCCTGAAGATGAAACTCAAATACTTGGCCACCTAATGAGGAGAAAGGACTCACTGGAGAAGAGTCTAATACTGGGAAAGAGTGAGGGCAAAAGAAGAATGGGACGACAGAGTATGAGGTGACTGGATGGAGTCACTCGAGTTTAAATGAACTCCAGTGGATGGTAGAGGACAGAAAAGCCTGGAGGAACATTGTCCATGGGGTCACAATGGGTCGGACATGACTTTACAATTAAGAACAACAAATTGAAATAATTGCCATGTTTTTATTCCCTCATGGATAGAAGAAGACCATTTATTATTTCTTAGCCAGGAAAATCAATGGACAAAGTTGAGTAGATCAGGAAGATTAATGGATAGTTGAATAAACTTATTTGTATGACCACATAGATGGATCGTCTTCATGATGATTTGTTCCTAACTGGTCCTGGTTCTTCTAACAGCAATTCCATTGCCACTGTAACTAATTATCAAATTTGCTGCTGGTTGCCCTCTTCTCCTTCCTTTAATTTCTTCCTTAGTTCTTGTATAAACCTACTGATTAAACACCTATATCCTTGAATCATTGCCTTCAAATTCTATTAGAGATCAAAAGAAACCTCTCAGTATTCATATTATGTACACAATATTGCACAGGTATATGTGTATATGTGGTACCTCGCTCAACAGTAGTAACTGTGTGAGGGATCTTGGAGTCCTAGTGGACAACCATTTAAATATGAGCCAGCAGTGTGCAGCAGCTGCCAAAAAAGCCAACACAGTTCTAAGCTGCATAAATAGAGGGATAGAATCAAAATCCCGTGAAATGTTAATACTACTTTATAATGCCGTGGTAAGGTAACACTCAGAATATTGCATCCAGTTTTGGTTGCCATGATGTAAAAAAGATGTAGAGACTCTAAAAAGAGTGCAGAAAAGAGCAACAAAGATAATTAGGGGACTGGAGGCTAAAACATATGAAGAACGGTTGCAGGAATTGGGTATGTCTCGCTTAATGAAAAGGACTAGGGAAGACATGATAGCAGTGTTCCAATATCTCAGGGGATGTCACAAAGAAGAGGGAGTCAAGCTATTCTCCAAAGCACCTGAGGGTAAGACAAGAGGCAATGGGTGGAAACTAATTAAGGAGAGAAGCAATCTAGGACTAAGGAGAAGTTTCCTGATAGTTAGAACAATTAACCAGTGGAACAACTTGTCTCCAGAAGTTATAAATGCTCCAACACTGGAAGTTTTAAAGAAGATATTGGATAACCATTTATCTGAAGTGGTGTAGGGTTTTCTGCATAGCAGGGAGTTGGACTAGAAGACCTCCAAGGTTCCTTCCACTATGTTATTCTATTCTGTTCTGTTCTATTTATATTCCAATGGGACTGAGACTGATGATGATATATTGGGTAGGGTGATATTTAACTAAATTTACAAACGTATATACTAAAATTTGAACATCCAATCTGTTGCATATGGGTTGCAAACTGGTAATAAAACCGGCAGCAACCCACCCCTGCTTTATAAGTCATCAAGGCCAACCCCTCCCACTCAAGCAGTAGACCCTACACCATTTCTGGCAAATGGCAGTCCAATCTCTTCTTGAAAGCCTCCAGTGATGAAGCTAACCACAACTTCCAAAGACAAGATGTTCCATTGGTTGATTGTTCTCACTGTCAGAAAGTTCCTCTTTATTTATAGGTTGAATGTCTCCTTGGTCATTCCATTATTCCTTGTCTGGCCTTCAGGTGCTTTGGAAAATAGTTTGACCTCCTCCTCTCTGTGGCAACCCCTCAAATATTGGAACACTGCTATCATATCTTCCTTGGTCCTTTTCTTCACTAGACTAGACATGCTGGGTTCCTATAATCATTCTTTATATGTTTTAGTCTCCAGTCCCCTAATCATCCTGGTTGCTCTTCTCTGCACTTTTTCTAGAGTCTCAAAAATCTTTTTTATAGTGTGGTGGCCAAAACTGGATGCAGTACTCTAGGTGTGATCTTACTAGGGCAGGGGTGGCGAACAAGTTCGACAAAAAGAGCCAAAATTGTAAACTGTGAGAGTCAGAGAGCCACACCACGCAGTGACCTGCCAAAACAGACAAACACTCACACAAAAGCATATAATTTTAACAATAATATATTAAACACATAATATAACATGCTCAGTAAGGTGTTTTTTGTTATAAATTTTTATAAACCCATTAGAGCTGCTGTATAACTTCCAGATCACTCCCACCACCCAGAAGACACCCTACTTTCCTTATGTGGATCTCTGTCCACCTAACAACCTACAAGATTACTTGATGACCACAACCAGGAATGCCACACTTGCAGTCATTAAACAAAGCAGTCACATATCTCGCTTAATGACTGCTTTGCTCAGTGATGAGATTGTGATTGTAAATCGAGTACAACCTATACATGGGTAAAGCCTGGTCCTAATATTATCTTCCTTTAACCTAATATATGTATTATAATATATATATGAGTTTGGATTATCTTTGATATCTATTACAATTACAGGCTGTGAGAAAAACACTCGTAGAATTTTGGGAAATATACTAACCATGGAAATTCAATTAAATGTTTTCTCCTATTTAAAACTCTGCTGCTCCTGAACCCAGAGCTTCAATATGCAACCATTATTATTAATTTGAGCAATCATTAGAACCTCACCGGAATCCTGCAGCAACTGTGCTAGACTTTGAAGCATTATTTTTTTGGGCCAGCAGAGGGTGCTGTTGAGCTAAACCCGGAAGTACGGTCGACGCGACGACGCTTGCCTGCGCTCCGAGCCACAGTATACTAAATAATGGTAAGAGGCAAAGAGCCTCATTTATTTTGGCCGCGAGCCGCATGCGGCTCGCGAGCCGCGTGTTCGCCACCCCTGTACTAGGGCTTTATAGAGTGCTATTAGTATCTCACTTGATCTTGATTGTATCCTAATGTAATTTAGGATTGCATTGGCTTTTTCGGCTGCCGCTACACACTGCTGGCCCATATTTAGCTGGTTGTTCACTACGATTCCAAGATCCCTCTCAAAGTCACTGCTATAAAGCCAGGTTTCACCCAGTCGATATGTGTATTTTTGGTTTTTCTTGCCTAAGTGTAGGACTTTACTTTTCTCCACATGTAATTTCACTTTGTTAGAGAGGGCCCAGTGTTCAAGTCTGTCAAGATCCATCTGGATCTTGAGCCTATCTTCTAGGCTATTAGCTATTCCGGCCAGCTTAGTATCATCTGCAAATTTGGTAAGTTCCCCTTCTACTCCCTCATCCAATTCATTTATGAAGATATTGAAGAGGAACAATTTCATCATGTTAACCCAGTGACGTGCAGTCAGGGGAGGCAGGGGAGGCAGAGCCTCACCGCTCTTATTGTGAAAAGAAAAGAAAAATTACTCCGGAAAGCCACGAAAGTGGCTGGGAGAGTCGTGCGGCTTGGTTTAGCCTCCCTGGACATCGCAGCAGCACCTTGGTCTTCCCTGAGCTTGGTGGTTTTCTTGCAGACATTTCATGACCCAGCTAGGTATCTCACACCAATGACAATAAAACATCTGCAAGCAAACCATAGAGACCACAGGGCATTTATTTCTTCATTTATTAAATGTATATGCCTCCTGCCTCGTCGTCATCATGAACTCCTCATCAGGACCTTCCACAATGATCAGCCTTAGAATTACATCTCCATCATCTCATATTTTATTTATTGTGTATAGAATATTTTTAATGGTTTTATTTTAATTTATTGTTTGTATAATATCTTTTTTAAAATTATTTTTAGGGAATTTTTATTTATTTATTGTTTATAGAATGTTTTTACAAGAAATGTTATTCCTTTTTGCATATGTTTTATTTGTGATGCAATATGTTGCTTTTAAGTGTACAGGTTGGTGCATGGTTTATGTGTCTCAAAGTGGCTTCTTTTCTATGGGCAGGCCAAGTGGTGCAAGGCAGCTTTGCCAGATTTTGTGTGTTTCTGTGTGATACCTTGTTGTTTAGGTAATTGTGAGGTGGTTGCTGGTTCTGTGAGCTTCCTGGCACTGTCCTTTATAATTTCCCACAATGCTTTGATAGTTTTTATTCCAGTGACTTTGTCTTTCCTGTCCTTCAGGTTAGGGGGAAAAACTGGTTTCATCTGCAATCTTTTGAGGGAAAATTGTTGATTTTTGGTGTTTTCCTGGCACTGTCTTAGTTTGTGTGTGTGTGTGTGGGGTGTAATGTTCCGCAGTTATCTATACATTAATAATGATCAAGTACTAATAATATTTCCTTATACATTTTAGTGACCTTTCCATACATAATTGGTGTTTTCTTTCATACTTTTAGATTTCTAATTGCTGTTTCTGTTAGTTAGCAATTGATAAAACAAACCCCACGTGAAAAAGTATCCGAAGCCTTCTTGATTTTAATTGTCAATTTATTCATTCCTGCACATTCTAATATTTATTCATTTTCATATCTTTGTTTTTCCACTGTTGTGCAAACACAATTCCAGCAGCTGCTAACATGTGTAAAATTAAATATGTATTGTATTCCCTTTAAAATACAAGTAGTAAGTAGTAGCTACTTACCTTCTGTAAGTAGCTCTTTTATTGTTTTGTGTACTTATTTTAATCTTATTTAAGTAGTAAGTGCACAAAATAATAAATTTCCTTTTTTATATCTTCTTTTTGTAGATCATCCATTGGGGCAAAGAATTCAGTGACATCGTCTTGGCCATTCCCACCTGGTCACATGATCGGCAAGCCACTCCTACCTGGCCACATGGCCGGCAAGCCACTCCCACTCAGTCACATGGCCAGCAAGCCACTTCCACTTGGTCCCATTGCTGGCAAGCCACTCCCACCGGGTCACATGGCCGAAGTACCACTCCCACCTGGTCACATGGCCAGTAAGCCACTCCCACCCAGTCACATGGCCAGCAAGCCACTCCCACCCGGTCACATGGCCAGCAAGCCACTCCCACAAAGCAGGCCACACCCACAGATTAGGTTCCAAAATTTTTTGAAACCCACCACTGACGTGGTCCCATTCCCCTCCTTCCTGTGGTTCTTCTCCGTAGCGCAGCGGAAGGAGTTGCTGTCCCCGCCACCATGATCCTGGGGTATTTTGCTTGCAATGCTTGCAAAGATCAAAGTTGTCACAGTCCTCCCTTCATGATGATAATTTGATGACGTCACCAGCCTAACCAGCCATAAACCTCACCGCACGTCACTGTGTTAACCTTATCTTTTGAGATTAATCTCACAGATGCCCCTGGGGTTCAAGGAAAGAGAAAAACAGCGATAATGATGTACAGAAGAATTCCAAAGGGAGTGGACCAATTCTCATGGAGGTATCTCCATCTACTTATGTTCCTGTAAAAGCTTCTGCACATGTAAAAGAAGAGGCCAATCCGCCATTGTCTTCCTCTCAGACACTAAATAGTTTCTAGGTGGATCCATGTAGTCCTTTGCTCATAGCCATACAAAAAAATTAAAGTTTCATTTATCAACAGATGGCAAAGTAATTGGAGATTAAAAGCTTCATAAAAGAAGAGTCACCTTCAAGTTATGCTCCGTGCCTACTGGTGTAATGCACTTTTCATGGCAACACTTTTGCATGTGTTTTTCCACTGCCTTTTTCTAGGTTGTTTGTTTAATTTCTCAAGCTCATTGCATTAACTCAGGTAGCATTTTTAGGCTATGTGGATAGCAGCATAAATAACTATATTTCAGCATCATCTCCTGGCAATCGAACTAATATCTACTTAGATCTTAGCACCTTATCTGAAACTAGTAGAAAGAAGCAGAGTTTGCTGACTGATGATGAATGCCTGGGGAAAACACAGAGGTAAATTTTCTATTTTATTGCTTGTAAATGTTTATGGATGAAGGATCAGCTAAACGGCCAGTTGCCTTGCAAGATCTCAAAAAGCTAAATGCAGTCAGACTTGGCTAATACTTAGATGTATATGACATGTAAGGGATGTGGTGGCGGCTCAGTGGCTAGGACATTGAGCTCATCAATCAGAAAGATCGGAAGTTCAGCAGTTTGAATCCTAGGGCCACGTAATGGAGTGAGCTCCCATTACTTGTCCCAGCTTCTGCTAACCTAACAGTTCAAAAGCATGTAAAAATGCAAGTAGAAAAAAAGGGATCACCTTTGGTGGGAAGGTAACAGCGTTCTGTGCGCCTTCGGCATTTAGTCATGCCGGCCACATGACCATGGAGACGTCTTCGGATAATGCTTGCTCTTCGGTTTTGAAACGGTGATGAGCACCACCCTCTAGAGTTGGGAATGACTAGCACATATGTACAAGAGGAACCTTTGCATTTACCTTTTCTATGAGATATATATGAAACCAGGTCCAAAGATGAGACCATGTGCACCATAGACATTGAATTATTTGTAGAACTAATACAGGTGGGAAATAAATGTTGTTGTTTTAACAATTCAGTCATGTCCTTGGTAACTTTATAGGCAATCACTCTCTTTATGCTACCCTGTCAAGCACAGCTCATTTCAGCTTTTCGATGTTCATCTTAATTATGAATTTTGAGATTATTTAGCCAGCGTGTTTTTTGCTTATCCTTTCTTCTAACCATTCCTAGCATAATTGACTTATCCAATGCATTTGCACACATCATCATCATCATCTTCTTTCAACGACCCAATAATCCCTTGCAGGGTGGCATCTGGGTAGCTGAATGGAGCTAGCACAGTGTTTAATGGCCGGATTCCCTTCCTGTCACCAACGCGGAGTTTTGTTCAGCAGATATATTCTCATTGTGCCCAGAGAGGGAAATATCTGCCTCTACCTAGGATCGAAGTCACAGCCTCCTGATTGTCAGGTGAGAGCTCCACTTCGAGGCACCACTCCTAATGCATTTGTACGCATGACATGGCCAACATAAATCAGACACAGCCTCGTGATTTTGGCTTCTAGTGAAGTGACTGGTTTTATGTGATTGAACACCTCTCTGTTGATTGCTCTCACCATCCATGATATATGTAATAATTTACACTAGCACTGTAGTCCAAGGCATTGATTCCTCTTCGATCAGCTGTTCTTAGTGTCCAACTCTCTCACCCATACATCATTATAGGGAAGACTATTGCTCTAACTAGCCTGCTTGTATTTATATTGACTTATCTGCTTTGCTAGGTCATATTCATATTAAAATGTGGCAAAAATTAAAATCCAATTTAATTTTATAATGTATGGGACACATATTGCTGTGTACTCAGGAAAGTTTGAATGAAGATGATGTGGATGATATAGTTTCCTTCGGGAGAAAGAACTTTTCACCCAACAGTTAGGCATATACATTCTGCTTGCAAATATATGACTAGTATTTTCACAATGCTGTATTAGAGATTAAGAAGGAATGAACTGAGATTTTATTGTATTGGAGTAGATATACTGAACCTCTCTCTCTGTTTCTCTGTCTGTGCGTCTCTCTATGTAATACAATACAATACAATAGCAGAGTTGGAAGGGACCTTGGAGGTCTTCTAGTCCAACCCCCTGCCTAGGCAGGAAACTTTATACCGTTTCAGACAAATGACTATCCAACATCTTCTTAAATACTTCCAGTGTTGGGGCATTCACAACTTCTAGAGGCAAGTTGTTCTACTTGTTAATTGTTCTAACTGTCAGGAAACTTCTCCTCAGTTCTAAGTTGCTTCTCTCCTTGATTAGTTTCCACACATTGCTTCTTGTTCTACCCTCAGCTGCCTTGGAGAATAGTTTGACTCCGTCTTCTTTGTGGCAACCCCTGAGATATTGGAACATTGCTATCATGTCTCCCCTAGTACTTCTTTCTCTTAAGCTAGACATACCCAGTTCCTGCAACCGTTCTTCATATGTTTTAGTCTCCAGTCGCCTAATCATCTTTGTTGCTCTTCTCTGCACTCTTTCTAGATTCTCCGCATCTTTTTTACATCGTGGCGACCAGAACTGAACGCAGTATTCCAAGTGTGGCCTTACCAAGGCCTTATAAAGTGGTATTAACACTTCAAGTGATCTATCTATTAACACAGACATCTCTCTCTCTCTCTCTCTCTCTCTCTCTTCTCTCTCTCTCTCTCTCTCTCTCTTCTCTCTTCTCTCTCTCCCTCACTCCCCCTCTCCCTTCTCTCCATTTAACTCGGTGTGTTTCTATATCTCAATTTTGTAGGCAGGATGCCATGGTGGAACCTGACAATGCCACCACTGAAACAAGGTTCATCCTCTCAGGACTCACCCACCGCCGAAAGGAACAGATCCTGCTCTTTGTGATCTTCTTGATCATTTACCTGCTGACCATTTTGGGTAACCTCCTGATCATTGTGTTGGTATGGATTGACACCCAGCTGCACACTCCTATGTACTTCTTTCTCAGCCACCTTGCAGGCATGGAGATTTTGTACGTCACTAGCAGTTCGCCCCAGTTATTAGCTCATCTCATGGCAGGAAACGGACTAATATCCGTAACCCGTTGCATGTTGCAAGGGGGCAGTGCTTTGTGTATGGGCAGTACCGAATGTCTGCTATTAGGTGTCATGGCTTACGATCGCTACTTGGCCATCTGCAACCCCTTAAGATATGCCTCTGCTATGGACAGCAAACAGCAATACCTGCTTGCCAGCTCCTGTTGGATTGTAGGTTGTCTCTTCTCAATGGTCAATGTTGTTTGTATCTCCCGTCACCCATTCTGTGGTCCAAATTGCATTAACCACTTTGTCTGTGAGCTGCAATTTCTGCTAGATCTTGCATGTGGTGATATCAAACGCACCAAAGTCATACTAAATGGTCTAGCAACGTTTATTGTTCTCATCCCCTTTTCGGTGATCTTATGTTCCTATACTTGCATCCTGTATTCGGTTTTTCAAATGCACTCAGCCGCAAGGTGGCGTAAGGCTTTCTCCACCTGTGGCTCCCACCTTATCGTGGTCACTTTGTTCTATGGCACCATCATCTCCATATACATTCTCCCCCATTCAAACACGATTTCTGATCGGGACAAAAAAATTGCAGTCTTATATATTGTGGTCACTCCCTTGCTTAACCCCATTATCTATACCTTGCGGAACAAGGATGTCCATAGGGCCGTAGTCAAAATGTTGAAAAGATGAAGTTTCAAAGAAAACCATGAGCGGGTGTTTTTTTTAGTTCATGTCTACTGGTTATCAATAAAAATGTTTTCAGCTAGCCACTTTGCGGACAAGTTTATTTATTTATTAAATTTATTAGTCACTCCTCATGCGATTTAAGTTAGGACATATTAGGAACCCTTAATAGTGCATTCAGTCTTGGTTGCCACAATGTAAAAAAGATGCTAGAAAAAGTGCAGAGAACAGCAACAAAGATGAATTCCTTATGCCACAAGACTTGAAATTTTGGGATTAGACAACCTAGAACTACACCACCTTCTGTCTGACCTAAGCATAGTACATAAAATTATCCACTACAATGTCCTACCTGTCAATGACTACTTCAACTTCAACCACAACAATACAGGAGCACACAATAATACAAACTTAAGGTAAACCACTCCAAGCTTGATTGCAGAAAATATGACTTCAGTAACAAAGTGGTCAATGCCTGGAATGCACTACCCGATTCTGTGGTTTCTTCCCCAAACCCCCAAAACTTTAACCTTAAACTGTCTACTGTCGACCTCACCCCATTCCTAAGAGGTCTGTAAGGGGCATGCATAAGCGCACCAATGTGCCTACCATACCTGTCCTAATGTTCCCCTTTATTCGTATCCATTTCATGTATTCAAAATAATGTTTATACATATATATATATATATATATGTAACAATCTTTTGGAGATTGGAAAGCTGATATTGATGGGTGGAAGTTCGTTCTCCAAGCTTGTGGGTGGGTTTTTGAATGTTTTGTTACCAGACTAGGTAACATCTTCAGCAGAGTTTAGGGAATGTCAGTATTGGTGATGTTCTGCTTACAAGGGCTTTGTATGGTCATTAGTGTTAGGGATGTAACCCTAGGCTTGGCTTGGCAATGTATATATGCCATGATTGTAACAAATGTATCTGTTACTTTAAATGCTTAAGAGATGTAATTGGTTTGTTACCTCAAGCAGCTATAAGAGGGAGCCAGAATGGCTGTTAGCTCTCTGTTTTGTTAGAAGCTGATCAGTGTATTTTGAGATATTGTGGTTTGCTATTGTTTAGCTATATTTTGTGTGTTAGACTGACTATTTTGATAACTGAATTACTGAACCGTGTATGACTTGGACTGTTAATCGGACTCTGAATACCTCTATATTTCTACAAGAAACGGAGGCTGAGGGGCTTTTTATTCAGAAGTTTTTTATTGTTATTAAGGGGTTCCAGGGAGGGGGTGTGTGATAACCAGGCCGGGAGAGGTGCCAGTGCCAGTGCCAGATGGACAGGTGAGTCCGGGAAGGAAGTGAGCGGAGCGGGGGGGAGAGGGAACAAGTGATTCCAATAGAGGGTTGTTCGATTACAACGGTCGCGGGGAGGGGGGGATGCGAGGACAAGAGAAGATCACAAGGTCGGTTGGGAGACCGTGGTTGTTGGCTATGCCCGGTCGTTTGCACCAACCCCCGCAACCTAGGTGGCCAGGAATTACAGAGCCCGGGCCTACGGCTGATGCTTTGCAATGCAAGGTCCGTAACCAACAAGGCCCCCCTCATTAATGAGTTGATCTCTGAGGGGGAGCTAGACCTTGCAGGGATAACAGAAACCTGGTTGGGCCACGAGGGTGGTTTACCCCTCGTGGAAATGTGCCCACCAGGTTTCCGTGCATTCCATCAGCCTCGGGCCCTGGGTAAGGGTGGTGGGGTGGCGGTAGTTATACGGGAAGGTCTAGAGCCGAGGGAGTTCACTGTTCCTCAGATATCCGGGTGTGAGTCCCTTGGTGTGAAATGGGGCCCACGGAGGCAGTTGGGTTTGCTGATTGTATACTTGGCTCCTCGCTATACATCAGCAGCCCTGCCCGAGCTCCTCGAGCTGATCTCGGAGACGGCGGTTGAGATCCCCAGGCTTATGGTCATGGGGGATTTCAACCTGCCGTCGACGGGAGCAGCGTCTGAGGTAGCTCGGGAGTTCATGGCTTCCATGACAGCCATGGGCCTGACCCAGTTAATTCAGGGCCCCACACACGAAGGAGGCCACACATTGGACCTTGTCTTTGTATCTGAGCAGTGGACGAGTGATCTGGGTAGAGGGGATTTTACTGTTACACCCCTGTCATGGTCAGATCACTCATGTCTCCGGCTTGACTTCCCTGGCGCTACCCCCCACCGCGAGGAGGCGGGACCAGACGGTCCATGCTGGTACCGCCCCAAGCGCCTGATGGAGCCGGATAGGTTCCAGACGGAGCTTGGGCCATTACCTGTAGCCCTGACCCGCGCTCGGTCGGAGGACCTAGCGGCCGCCTGGAATAGAGCGGCGGCTGGGGCCTTGGACCGGGTTGCGCCTTTGCGACCTCTCCTGCGGCAGCGACCCACCCGGGCTCCTTGGTATACCGAGGAGCTGAGGGTGATGAAGCGCCACAGGAGACGTCTAGAGAGCAGGTGGAGGTCCTCACGCTCCGAATCTGATCGAACACAGGTAAGATCCTACTTGCAGACCTACCTGGTGGCATTAAGGGCGGCCAAACGTAGATATTGCGCCACCCTTATTGCGTCCGCGGATAAACGCCCTGCCGCCCTGTTTAGGGTGACCCGCTCCCTCTTGTCACAGAGGACGCAGGGGGCACCCTTACAGGGCAGAGCAGAGGAATTTGGGGAATATCTGCAGGACAAAGTCGCTCAGATCCGGAGCGGATCGGCCCCACTCAGTGGACCAGACGGGCCGCCAACAGCAAGTCTTGTGAGACCATCCTGGGAGGAGTTTGATTCTGTTGCCCCCGAGGATTTAGATAGGTTGCGTGGACGGCTGCGACCCACCACATGTTTAATGGACCCGTGTCCCTCCTGGTTGGTACTGGCATCTTGGGAGGTGACACGAGGCTGGCTTCTGGGCCTGGTGAATGCCTCATTGGGTGAGGGATCCTTACCAACTGCCTTGAAAGAGGCGGTGGTGAGGCCCTTACTTAAGAGGCCCTCACTCGACCCAATGGAGCTAGCTAACTATTGTCCAGTCTCCAACCTTCCGTTTCTAGCGAAGGTTGTTGAGAATGTGGTGGCCCAGCAGTTTCCACGACACCTTGACGAATCCGAGTATCTAGACTCACGCCAGTCCGGCTTCCGACCTGGGCACAGCACAGAGACAGCCTTGGTCGCGTTGGTTGATGATCTCTGGAGGGCCAGAGATAGAAGTTGTTCCTCTATCCTGGTCCTATTAGACCTCTCGGCGGCTTTTGATACCATCGACCATGGTATCCTATTGCGCCGGTTGGAGGGGATGGGAGTCGGAGGTACCGTTTTGCGGTGGTTCGGCTCCTACCTCTCCGACCGGAGGCAATGTGTGTTGACAGGGGGACAGAGGTCGACCCCGAGGCCACTCACTTGTGGGGTGCCACAGGGGTCGGTCCTCTCGCCTCTCCTGTTCCACACATATGTGAAGCCGCTGGGTGAGATCATCTGTGGTTTTGGGGTTGAGTATCACCTCTACGCTGATGATACTCAGCTGTATATTTCAACTCCAAACCACCCCAACGAGGCTGTCGAAGTGATGTCCCGGTGTTTGGAGGCCGTCGGGGTCTGGATGGGGGACAACAGACTTAAACTCAACCCCTCCAAGACTGAGTGGCTGTGGCTACCGGCACCTCAGTTCAGCCAGCTGATTCCATCGCTGGCCATAGGGGGCGAGCAATTGCCCTCTGTGGAACGGGCGCGCAATTTGGGCATCCTCCTTGATGCCCGGCTGTCAATGGATGACCATGTGGCAGCCGTGGCAAGGGGGGCGTTCCACCAGGTTCGCCTGGTGCGCCAATTGCGCCCCCTACTGGACCGGGATGCCCTACGCACGGTCACTCATGCGCTGGTGACGTCCCGCCTGGATTACTGCAACGCTCTCTACATGGGGCTGCCCTTGGGATGCGCCCGGAGACTGCAGTTAGTTCAGAATGCAGCCGCGCGGGCTGTGATGGGGAGTACGAGGTACTCCCACGTAACACCTCTCCTGCGCGAGCTGCATTGGCTACCTGTGGTTTTCCGGGTGTGTTTCAAGGTGCTGATTACCATCTTTAAAGCGCTCCATGGCACGGGACCTAGTTACTTGCGGGATCTCATCCTCCCACATACATCCCTGCGGCCAATACGCTCACACAGGGAGGGACTTCTCCTGGTGCCATCCACTGGACAATGCCGGCGGGCGACACCGAGGAGTAGGGCCTTCTCTGTGATGGGCCTAACCCTCTGGAATGACCTCCCCCCGACATTAGAACCACTTCTGACCTCCGCTCCTTCCGGCAAAAACTGAAGACTCACCTGTTCCGATTAGCAGGCCTGGCATAATTCAACTGTCCCTCCTGGCAAACGTACTATATCTGGTTATTTTAGGGTTTTTTTAATTTACTGTATTTGTTTTTAGGGGTTTGAATTTATTTTATATTTGCTTTGTACAGTTCTTTTAACGGCATTTTACCCTCCTTCATGTCAACTGTCAACTGTACATATTTAATTTTATTGTATCTTGTTATATTTTGTATGAACTGTACACCGCCCCGAGTCCCTTTCGGGAGAGGGGGCAGTCTAGAAGCATTAAATTAAATTAAATTAAATTAAATTAAATTAAATTAAAATTAAAGTAAACTACTATATTTTTATACTATTCAGTGCCTCTATATGCTGGTTTGTGCGTGTTATTCCATATCACTCAAATTACGCTTCTCTGCATACTCACTGTTCTAATGGGGAGCTTAATTATTTAACAATTAGGTCTTGTGATGGGAGGCTCAAGTTAGGGGAGAGTATTATTTTTTTATTTTATTTAGTTTGTCAAACATGTACAAGATAACAGGTATAAGTATAAACATGGACATGAACAAGGGAAATGAGTGTAAATAAATGGGGACAGTAGAACAGGCTGGTGCACCCATGCACACCCTCTTCAGGGACCTCTTAGGAATGGGGTGAGGTCCATGGTAGACAGTTTAAGGTTGAAGCTGTAGGAGTTTGAGGATGTAACAATGGAGGCATTGACCACTCTGTTGCTGAAATTGTATTTTCTGCAATCAAGTTTGGAGCCTTGAGTTTGTATCCTTTGTTCGCACGAGTATTATTGAGGTTGAAGCTGAAGTAGTTGTTGACAGGCAGGATGTTGTAGCAGACAATTTTGTGTACCGGGCTTAGGTCAGACTGTAGGCAGCGTAGTTCCAGGTTGTCCAAGCCCAAAATTTCAAGCCTGGTGGCATAAGGAATTCTATTGTGAGCAGAAGAGTGGAGTCCTCTTCTCGTGAAATACTTCTGGGCCCACTCAATTGTATTAATTTCTGATATACAGTGTGGATTCCAGGCAGAAGAGCTGAATTAGTCTTTGAAAGGTTTTGTATGCCCTAGTTAGTAGTACAGTGTTCCCGGAGAAGAAGCTTCACAAAATTAGGTTAACAACTCATTTGAGATGAGTACTTCTAGGTCCTTGATGAAGCGAGGGTAGGGGTCTTGTGATGGGTCGGGTGTGGGTCACATCAGGCAAGGGTCTTTTGTAATGACTCTTGTGAAGGGTCAGGTGTGGGATATGTCAAGTGAGGGTCTTGTGGTGGGGTTTGTGGTGGGGAGGTCACATCAGTTGAAGTTCATTGGAAGATGAAGTGCCGGCTGTGTGTGTGTGGGGGTGTTGCATTGTTTGATTGAGGGCCGGTGCTATCTCAGTTTGGCTGTGTGGTTGATTTGAATTCTGAGGTGTTCATAGGCTGGTTGTAGATCAATGTGTCTGTAGATGAATTGCTTCTACAGACAGCTTCTAGAGTGCCAGGCTTTGATAAATGTGTGAGCATAGTGGGTGGTGGCATGGCCGTTGATTCTTGTATTGCTCCAATCGAAGTGGTGCATTTGGTCTCAGTGTGGGTAATGATTAGGGATTTGGGATCACGACATTTGATGACCAGCTGTTGTTCATGGATTCTGGCTTTCAATTGACATGATGTTTGTCCCATGTAGAGTTGATTGCAATGGTTACAGTTGATTTTTTAAAATTACATTGTTTCTTCCATCCTTCTATATCCTGTCTTTGGTTCTGGATAATTCCTGCTATGGATTTGTGGGCTATTGCTATTCCTAGAGGTTGGAGAATTCTGGCTGTCTTTTCTGATATCCCTTTTCTGTATGGTAGGATTAGTTTTTTCGAGGTTTGACCTGCTCCGCCTGCGGGAGACCCCCCTCTCGCAGGCATGGCCCTTGACGCTTGCAAGGGCCCGCCTTGATGACGGGTTTATAGACCCCGAGAGGTGGAAGAAACGGAGGCTCAGGGGGTTTTTAGTTAAGTGTTTTTTAAAAACTTGTAGGGGTTCTGGGGTTGGGGGGTGGGTGGGTCAGGTCAGGAGCGATGACAGAGCCAGGTCACCAGGTGTGGTCATGAGCAGAAGGAGCTGAAGGGAGGAGGAGGGGGAGGATATCGTTCCAATACAGGGCTCTTTGATTCCAACGGTCGTAGGGAGGGGCACATACGAAGACAGATTGAGATCTCGCAGTCGGTTGGGAGACCGTGGGTGCTGGTTACACCCGGTCGCTTGTACCAACCCCCGCGTTCTAGGTGGTCAGGAGCTGCAGACCCAGGGCCTGAGGCTGTTGCTATGCAACGCGAGGTCCGTTGTTAATAAGGCCCCCCTCATTTACGATCTAATCTTGGAGGGGGAGCTGGACCTCGCGGGAATTACGGAGACCTGGTTGGGCCACGAGGGAGGTTTACCCCTTGTGGAAATGTGCCCACCAGGTTACCGAGCATTTCACCAGCCCCGGGCCCAGGGAAGGGGCGGTGGGGTAGCAGCGATTATTCGGGAGGATTTAGAGCCGAGGGAGTCCACTGTGCCACAGACGTCCGGGTGTGAATCCCTTGTCGTGAAATGCGGCCCTGGGAGACAGTTGGGCCTGCTGATAGTATACCTGGCTCCTCGCTATACATCAGCGGCCCTGCCTGAACTCCTAGAGCTGATCGCATCGGTGGCGGTTGAGACTCCCAAACTCTTAGTGATGGGGGATTTTAACCTGCCATTGGTGGGAGAAGCATCTGAGGGGGTTTGGGAGTTCATGGCTTCCATGACAGCCATGGACCTGACTCAATTGATTCAGGGCCCGACACACGAGGGAGGTCACACCTTGGACCTTGTTTTTGTCTCTGGCCAGTGGTTGAGTGATCTGGGAGGGGGGGACTTAACCATCACTCCCCTGTCATGGTCAGATCACTCACTCCTCCGACTTGACTTCCCTGGTGCTACCCCCCGCTGCGGGGAGGCGGAACCGGTAAACACTAGATGGTTCCGCCCCAGGCGCCTAATGGAACCAGAGAGGTTCCAGATGGAGCTTGGGCCACCTTCTGTAGCCCTGACCTGCCCTCGGGTAGAGGACCTGGTGGTCGCGTGGAACAATGTGACTACCGGGGCCTTGAACCGGGTGGCGGCTTTGCGGCCTCTCCGGCAGCAGCGATCCACCCTGGCCCCTTGGTTTACCGAGGAGCTAAGGATGATGAAGCACCACAAGAGATGCCTAGAGAGTCGTTGGAGATCCTCCCGTTCCGAATTTGACCGAACACAGGTACGAGTCCATTTAAGGACGTACCTTGTGGCACTGAGAGTGGCCAAATGTCAATATTGTGCCGCTCTCATTGCATCTGCAGAAAACTGCCCTGCCGCCCTGTTTCGGGTGTCCCGCTCCCTCCTGTTTCAGAGGCCACGGGAGGCCCCTTTACAGGGTAGGGCAGAGGAATTTGGGAAATACCTGCAGGATAAAATCGCTCAAATCCGGAAGGATTGGGTTCCTTTCAGTGGCCCAGTAGAGACGTCTGTGGTGAGTCTTGAGAGATCAATCTGGGAGGAGTTTGACTTGGTTGCCATCGAGGATTTGGACAGAATGCGTGGACGACTGCGACCTACCACATGTTTACTGGACCCGTGCCCCTCCTGGCTTGTACTGGCATCCTGGGAGGTTACACGTGACTGGCTCCTGGGCCTAGTGAACGCTTCGTTGAGTGAGGGGTCTCTTCCGGCCGCGTTGAAAGAGGCGGTGGTGGGGCCCTTGCTCAAGAAGCCTTCCCTGGACCCTACGGAGCTGGCCAATTATCGTCCTGTCTCCAACCTTCCCTTTTTGGCGAAGGTTGTAGAGAGTGTGGTGGCTTATCAGTTTCCACGACATCTGGAGGAAAATGATTATCTAGACCCGCGCCAGTCCGGCTTTCGCCCCGGGCACAGCATGGAGACGGCCTTGGTCGCGTTGGTGGATGATCTCTGGAGGGCCAGAGATAGGGGTTGTTCCTCTATCCTGGTCCTATTAGACCTCTCAGCGGCTTTTGATACCATCGACCATGGTATCCTGTTGCACCGGCTGGAGGGGTTGGGGGTTCGGGGCACCGTTTTGCGGTGGTTCGGCTCCTACCTTTCCGGCCGGACGCAACGTGTGTTGGCAGGGGAGGAGAGGTCGACCCTAACCCCCCTTACTTGTGCGGTGCCACAGGGGTCGGTCCTCTCGCCGCTCCTGTTCAACACATACATGAAGCCGCTGGGTGAGATCATCCATGGGTTCGGGGTGGGATACCATCTGTACGCTGATGATACTCAGCTGTACATTTCCACCCCGAACCACCCCAACAAGGCCTTCGAAGTGATGTCCCGGTGTGTGGAAGCCGTACAGGTCTGGATGGATGACAATCGACTCAAGCTCAACCCCTCCAAGATGGAGTGGCTGTGGGTTCCGGCCCCCCGGTTCAACCAGCTAATTCCATCCCTGGCCATCGGGGGCGTACAACTTGCCCCCGTGGAGCGGGCACGCAATTTGGGCGTCCTCCTGGATGCCTGGCTGTCCATGGATGACCATGTGACAGCCGTGGCAAGGGGGGCGTTCCACCAGGTTCGCCTGGTGCACCAATTGCGCCCCCTACTGGACCGGCACGCCTTGTGCACAGTCACTCATGCAGTGGTGACGTCTTGCCTGGACTACTGTAACGCTCTCTACATGGGGCTTCCCTTGAAATGCACTCGGAGACTGCAGTTGGTCCAGAATGCGGCCGCGCGGGTAATTATGGGGAGTACAAGGTACTTCCATGTGACACCTTTCCTGCGCGAGCTGCACTGGCTTCCTGTGGTCTATCGGGTGCATTTCAAGGTCTTGATTACGATCTTTAAAGCGCTCCATGGCTCAGGACCTAGATACCTGCGGGATCGTATTCTGCCCCATACATCCCTGCGACCAATTCGCTCACACAGAGAGGGACTTCTCCAGGTGCCGTCCACCAGACAGTGCCGGAGGGCGGCGCCTAGGAGCAGAGCCTTCTCTGTGGCAGGCCCAGCCCTGTGGAATGACCTCCCCCCGGATATTAGGATTACCTCTGACCTCCGCGCCTTCCGTGTAAAGCTCAAGACCCACCTATTCCAAGTAGCTGGCCTGGCTCAACCATAGTTTGATGATATCGCTCCTGATGGGTTTTTTAATTTTGTGATTTTATTTAGGGGATTTTAAACTGTGATTTTAATTGTTTCCATCCATCTGTCTACCTCCTCCATGTATATGTCTATGTATATGTCTATTTTGCGTATGTTTTGTCCATATTTGTATTTTATATGTTTTTTATTGTACGCTGCCCCGAGTCCTTTGGGAGAGGGTGCGGCTAACAAATAAAATATTATTATTATTATTATTATTATTATTATTATTATTATTATTATTATTATTATTATTATTATTATTATTATTATTATCATCATCATCATCATCATCATCATCATCATCATTATTATTATTATTATTATTTTCTGGTGTATGAACAGAATAGTTTCCCCTAGTATACTTCTCATTTTTCTCATAGCGAAGTTCCGCTATTTAAAAGTTTGTGTGTACAAAACCCCTTCTTTTTTATTTATTGATAGTCATTGATTGTTGAGCCCCATCAGTTAGGCAAGATATCAGGAAAAACTACAAGGTGTTTTTAACTCTAGCCCGGGTAAATACAGAATACTGGAATTTCCCAGCCATATTCGTGCAGAATCAATTAAGACAGAGTCTCTGTAAGGGACACAGTGGCTCAGTGGCTAAGACGCTAAACTTGTCAATCAGAAAGGTCGGCAGTTCAGCGGTTTGAATCTCTAGCATCGCATAACAGAGTGAGCTCCGGTTACTTGTCCCAGCTTCTGTCAACCTAGCAATTCTAAAGCATGTAAAAAATGCAAGTAGAAAAATAGGAACCACCTTTGGTGGGAAGGTAACAGTGTTCCGTGCACCTTCGGCATTTAGTTATGCCGGCCATATGACCACGGAGACATCTTTGGACAACGTTGGCTCTTCAGCTTTGAAACAGAGATGAGCACCGTCCCCTAGAGTTGTGAACAGATGTGCGAGGGGAACCTTTACCTTTTACTTGTGGATGATGTGAAATTCTCTTCAAAGGTTTCTTTCGACCTAAACATGTTGTCATTTATGAAACTGACAGCTGTTTGAATCACTATCTCTTGATGGGTTTGTAGCATAACATTAGCATTTAAATTTATATGCTGCTTCACAGTGCTTTTTACAGCCCTCTCTATGTAGTTTACAAAGCCAGTCTATTTGCCCCCAACAATCTGGGTGCTCATTTTACCCAACTCAGAAGGATGGAAGGCTGAGTCAACCTTGAGCCTAGTGAGATTCGAACTGCCAAATAGCAGGTAACTGGAAGTCAGCAGAAGTAGCCTGCAGTACTGCATTTTAACCATTGCATCACTGTGGCTCTTATGCCTTAGAGGGGATTCTATCGAGGGAAGTCTTTGTCAAAAGTATAAATGAATCCTTGGAAATTGTACAATGAAATGTGGAAATTCACATGCATACCACTTTGCCTTTTTGCAATTATATAAATGGAAGATTTTCTCTTCAATTCCCTTCCCATACTCTGTATGGTCTGTCACTACTGGCAGCTCAGTTCAAACATATCTCCTTCAATAGCCATTCCGTAGGAAACCAAATTCATATTTTTATCCACATTTTTATTCCAAATATTCTCATGTTGTTCTTCACACATTGATTCCTAACCTAGAGACTACTTTGCGTACCTACCTATATGAATCTATATCTCTAGTATAGGGATAACTAATAAGAAGTTATTTGTAATATAGTGTGCCATTGAATCTATGTAGACACACTTCTAATTATTAAATAAAAAAGCTATTATGCCTAAATATATAAAGCTTTCCTCTGTGGGGGAATATTGGTGGTTTCGAAACATAAATAAATAAATAAATAAATAAATAAATAAATAAATAAATAAATAAATAATAAATAAATAAATAAATAAATAAATAAATAATAAATGACCCAGATGTTGTGATCAGGACAGCAAAATCATGTAAAATAGACGAGAATAAATAAATAAGCAAGCAAGCAAGGAAGATTTTGACAGGTATGCTTTATTCATTAATGAACTATATTTATTTGAGCTTTCATTAAAGTCGTTCATTAAAGTACTGTCATCTTGACTATAAATATAACACTTGCATCAGCTTTTGCAAGATTGTGGAATATACCCACAGTTATCACAAATTTGAATTTGGATTATAAGAATTGGGAGAATACTTAGAAAGAAGAGACAAATCAAACCCATCATGATTATATTTGTCTCAAATATGGATTTTCCCATTTTTCTATGAATAGGACAATATGGATTGTCCTATTCAAGAAAATTTTCAATTCTCTTGAATAGGACATGATGGAAGCTATGCCTTATTGAGCTAGGAACTGTTACTCAGCATAATTAAACATAAATTCAACAGTTTGGGCTATTTTATACATTTACAAATAAATATAGGCCATATTCCAGTAGCTAGCTGGATGATGAATAGATGAAGGAGTTAGTTCCATCTTCTCTGTAAGGAAGTGATTAAGCATTTATTTAAAAAAAGAACCAATGTGATGTTGAGGAATGATCATTAGCATTTAAAATGAAATCAGTAACAGCACAAGAAGCTTTTTATGCAGTAGGACCTTGAATCCCAACAATAGAACATCTCTGACTACCAACTGAGTCAGTTACTCAAAGGAAAAAAAAGAAATCTAGACAGATGTTTAGCAGCTCTTACCAAGAATGGAATTCAACTGTCCTAACAGTTATTGGATCACCTTATCATAAATCTGTGATGGATAATCTTTTTGTTGTTGGGTGCCAAAAATTTAAGCGTGCATGTGCAAAAGCACGCACACGTTCTGGCACCCATAATGCAAAGCATGCCCCCACATGCGCATGCATGCACACACACACACATCCCACCCATGTGCGCTGCACTACTTGCCTCCAAGCTAAGCTTGGTATTTCCTTCATGGGCCAGGGGAGGGCGTTTTTGCTCTCCCCAGGCTCCAGGAAAGACTCCGGAACATGGGAAGAGCGAAAAACAGGCACAATGGGCCTATCTGAAGTTCAGAAAGTTTATTGCCCTTCCCAGATTGCGGAGGCTTTTCTGATGCCATAGGTTCGCCATCACAGTCATAAATGGTCTTATGGGTTTGAATAGACATGGTCCCTGGAAAAAGTTGTCTTAAATGCCTGAAAGGCAAAGGTCCACCTTGAAGGGAAAAAAGGGCACTACTTTAACAGTATATAAGTGTGTCTGCGAAAGTGTGGACATATTTGAGGTTCAGGCGTATCAGGAGTAGCAAAATTGTGGTAGACTAGATTTCTACCAATTGAGAAAAATGAATTGATCTCGTTGTAAGCTGTAAAGATGAAGTGACCAACTTCCTCTTTACAGCTTACAATGAGATCAGTTCATTTTTCCAATTTTACTTCCTAGACTATACTACAACACAGATAATTTTGTGATGGCCTCTCATTTAAATATTAAACATGCTCTTCTATGTGTTTTTTTAAATAAAAATTTTATTTTCAAACACAAACACACAAAACATATAACATAAAAACCTCTTCAACTGCATACAGTGTGTCAATTGGTTACAAGGTCTTTCTGTGTCCTTTCCATAGTCTTCACTTGAGCTTTATCAAAAATCACACATTGTCAATCAAATATCTTTGTATACATTATTATTATTATACTTCATTTGTTTGATTATCACTATTGTTTCTCCAATTTAAACAAGGTATTCTAAATATGTATCCATTTATATTATAATGATTCATTATATCGTCTTTAATATATCCAATAATAAAGAATTTTTATATCCTATTCTAAGTAATTCTATTATTTTAGCATTGATAACATTCTCTAATAATTTTCAATTCCATGTTTTTTCCATTATTAGTATCATCAACCTAATATACATGTATATAAATTGTTATAATTGTTAAACATCCATTAAGCATAGCTATTATTACATCCTTTTTATATGAAACATATTAAATTTGAAGTAAATTTATATTATGGCATTTCATTACATCATCCTGAAATCATCCAATGATATTACATCTTTATATTCTATTCTATATAGAATTATTTATCTTTTATAAAAAGGTTTTTCAATATCACCTCTATCATCTTCACTTACAGTTTGTATAAAATATTATCAATCTAGTATACATAAATGCTTTATTATCATTATTGATCATTTATTTGACTATAGCTATTATTACTTTGTCTTATACATAGTACTCAAAATTCAACTAAATTTTAACTAAACTACATTTAACTAAATTTTATTGTGACATTTCATTTCATCATCCTGTATCTTTCCAGAAATAGTGCAGCCCAATATCTCTTGCCATTTTTAGAATCTGTATTCTAAGTGTTTTCTTGATAAATCTTATGTGGACTTCTCTTGACAACTTGTTATTCATTGCATATCTTAAAACCCTCTATCTGTTCCTTTCATCAGCTTGACCTTTGTTATCACTGGTGCTTCTGCCAAAATTATTCTCATTGTTTCTGCCAAATTTTCTCCCCTTTCTTCATCTATACTTTGACATCTGAGATAGAGTTCCAGTTCATCGATCTCTCCTTTCCATATTTCGCACTTATCATTTCCCTCCACTCTCGATTTGTTGTCAGTGTCAACAATTTTCTTATCACTTTCATATGTCTCTGTGGTTTTTTGAACTTTGTCCTCAAATTTCATCATTGTTTTATAAGTATTCTCAACTCTTCCCTCCGTACTTTCTGTATTTTGATCTATAATTTCAAGTCTCTTTTCAATTCTCTCTGTGATTATTAAGACTTTTTGAATTTCTAGCATAATTCTTTGCAATGTTAGTCCCTTTTCTTCTTCATTTTGGGCCATTTTTCCAGGTTATAAACACTGCCACAAAAACATCCAAGGCTTTTGCTAGGTTTCAAACAAATTCAGTAAAGTTTTTCAGGTCAAAGCTTTCTCTTTCCTTCAAAGAAACACCTGTATAAAAAAGATGTTTTCCACTGACCCTTTCAGTAAACAAAGTCAATAGCTTTGTATTATCAGATGTTGCCAAGCCTCTAGCCTCTAGATGGCATTATTACACCCTTTCCCTCTGTTTTTGCTTTTTTTTCTAAGCTCCAAACTCCAGAAGAGAAGAAAAAAACATTTAAAGATTATGATCTGGCCGAGCCTTACGAGGAAAGAAACTTTTAATCCACAAATACAAAAAATGGAAAAAGTATAGAGGAAGGAGGGGAAAAAAAGACGAGTCCAGTTTAAAAGTAAGAGGCATTTGTAAAAAGTTCATCCTTAGAAAACAAACAAAATTAAAGTGATAAAGATAACACGATAGTTTTAAACCAGGGTTAATTTGCCTCTTGCTTCCTTCTGTCTTCAATTTTATTTTAACTCTAAGTCTTTTGGGTTTTCTCCTCTCTAATAATAAGGATTTTTCTCACCATTTTGACACATTGTCTCTCCTATTCTGCTTCCATTTAAGGGGTCTGTCCCAACCTTCTGGAGCCATTTTGGCTACTTCTCTTGTAGCCGGCAAAAACAGCTTTTTCCTGGATCGATCAGAGGCTTTGCGATGCCCCTGAGATCAACAGGACATGCTCTTCTCTATCACTGTTCCTGCAGAACAGTTTAGATCCAAAAGGATTGTCCAGCAACAGAGATATCGACAGCAATCCTGTAGCCCCAAGATTGCATGTCATGTCATAGTGACGTCAGGCCCCGCCTCCTCATTCTACATGTGTTTTTGAGCCAAGGATGGTTATTATCAGTTTGGGTATCCCAGATGTTTTCTCCACATGTGAGATGTGAAAGAGAAGAAGAATTTCTAGTTTCTCAGCAATACTGCCAAGCCTGTGCTACAGCTCCTCTGTGTAAATCCAGAAACCACTACCAGCATTTAGGAAATCCTTAGAAATCAATCTATTAAAAACAGCTATGCAAATTAATTACCATATTTTTCAGGCTATAAGATGTAACAGAGTATAAGGCACACCAAGATTTTGAAGAGGAAAACAAGAAAAAAAGAGATTTTGGCATCTGAGCACCTGGTTTTTGCCCTCCCTGGTCCAAGAAGCACACTGCAGGCCTCCCAAACCCTCTGCATGCCCCATTTTTGCAAAAGAATAGGCCTGTTTTCTGGAAAAACTGACCCATATTTGGCCTCTCAACCCCTTCCCCTCCCACATGCCGTTTTTGCCCTTACTAACCCACAGGAGTACTCTGCAGGCATCCCAAACCCTCTGCATGCCCCGTTTTTGTAGAAACAGGCCAATTTTTTACAAAAATGGGACATGCAGGGCAGGGTTTGGGGAGGCCAAAACTGGCCGTATTCAGGGTATTTGATGCACCAACATTTCCACCCTCTTTTTTGGGTGTGTGTGTGTGTGTGTGTGTGTGCGTCTTATACTCTGAAAAGTATGGTAAGTAAAAAAATGTAGGCTTGCACTGAACCTCAAAATGACAATGTTTTTGTGACCATTCCAAACCATACAATGGGATTAACAGCTAAAGTTTAATTTAACTGAGCTGAGATTATACAGATTTCAGTCCATTATTTCCTTCTCATCAGGTACTGCCTGTCATTCAGCTCAGGCCTGATCAGAATGATATAGCATTTGGGAGGAAAAATGCAGCCTAGTAAGCCAGCACTAGAAGCCAAAATGGAGAAGACCTCCACAGCTACCACATATTTCCCTTTGGTGCTGAGATAAGTTGGAACAAAGGACAACCAGACACTGCAGAAGACCATCATGCTGAAGGTGATGAACTTGGCTTCATTGAAATTGTCTGGTAATTTTCTTCCTAGGAAAGCCATAGTGAAGCTGATGAGGGCCAGGAAGCCCATAAAACCCAGGACACAGTAGAACATGATAGCTGAACCTTCATTGCATTCAAAGACAATTTCTTCAGCCAGAGAGTGCATGTCAACATCAGGGAATGGAGGAAAGGTTGCCAGCCAAACTGCACAAATGGTGACTTGAGTAAGGGAACAGGAGAAGACAACGGACTGGGCCAGTGGTTTCCCCACCCACTTCCTGATCCTAGAGCCTGGTCTAGTAGCCATAAAGGCCAGAACTACAATTAGTGTTTTGGCCAAAATGCAAGACACCGCCACTGAAAAGATAATGCCAAAAGTTATTTGGCGAAGCAGGCACTTCACCTGCTCTGGCTGACCAATGAAAAGCAAAGGGCAAAAAAAAGAGAGCTGGAGGGAAATGATCAGGGCATAGGTGAGATTCCTATTGTTGGCTTTGACGATGGGAGTTTCCTTGTACTTAAGGAAGATCCAAAGCACTAGAGCCGTTGTGCAAGAAAAGAAGACAGCAAGAGTTGTCAGGCTGATCCCCAAAGGCTCTCCATAGCTCAGAAAACTGACATCTTTGGGGATGCAATGATCCTGGTAATTGTTTGGATAATGATCTTCTGAACATGTAGTGCAGGAATCCATGTCTGGAAAAAAGAGGAAAATTTCTCTATAAAAAAGATTTTCATGTATTGCATCCTGTATTCCAGGGATACTTTACCCATGTTTCCCTGAAAATAAGACCCAGTCTTATATTATTTTTGCCACCAAAAAAGGCACCAGGTCTTATCCCCTTTTTAGGGGATATCTAATTACCAATTCACCTTGCACCCAGCAGGAGTCCACTGCCAACCCACTTCTCCTGCGGCCACATGATGCCACTTGCGTGGATTGCTGCCGGCCTCCATTTCACTGTCAGAGACCTTCATGAAAGGTCTCAGCAGCTGAGAAATGGGCTCCAGATTGATGCATGCAGCACCCCTAGCTTCTGTTTTGCCATCAGAGGCCTTCTGGAAATCCCACTGCAGCTGATAACAGCTATAGAGCTGTAAAGGCTGCAGAGACTTTTCCAGAAGGGTTTCTGACAGCAAAACAGAAGCCATGGGGTGCCCATGTATCACTCTGAACCTCGTTTCTTGGCTGCAGAGGCCTTTCAGGAAGGCCTCTGATGGTGAAATGGAGGTCGGGGGTGGGGTGCGCAAGTGGCAGCAACTGGTGGCAGAAGAAGTGGGCCTGCAAGGCAAGGCAGATGTCAGGGTGTGCTTAGCCTGGTAAGTAGGGCAATTCCACCACCCCGATCCCCATTTTTGCTTAATTTTTACCCTTGTGCCTTGCCCCACCCTGTGCATCCCAAAGTTGGTGGGGTCTTAACTAGGGCTTATTTGGGGGCTTACATTGTGTGCACATATAAAAATCAAGGCTAGGACTTACTTTTGGGGTAGGTCATATTTTTGGGGAAACACAGTATCTCACACCAGTGCCTCCAAACCAATTTGCAATTATTCAGAAGGAAAAATATTCATCAATGAAAACAGTCTTAATAGGTGAGAACAATCTAGAGGTGTACTGACTCAGTAATTAGAAAGTACCGATACATGATGCAATCTATGCTATGATTGGTTGCTGTAAGTGTAAAAGGGGAATTTCCATTGTTTGTTTTTTCTTCCACATGTTCTATATACTGCTTATCTTGCCTCCTGATATGCTCCCAACAACCATGTGTTCTTTTGTTCTTCTGGATGATGCCAAAGACTGTTGTAAGTTTGAATGCTAAATACATTTATCCATAAGACTTCCTACAACCAAATAAAGCTAAACTAGCTCCATACAAATAACCTAGTCTCAGAAACTACTATTCACATGGGCATTGTTTTTGAAATATAAGGAAAATGTACATCCAATGAGTTATTCCTTTTTCCACCAAGTTTAATAGTAACAGCTTGGACCAGTAGAGGAGGAAGGTGACACCCATGTTGGCAGTGAGATCAAGCAATCAATAGTACAGATGTTACAGTCAGATTGCCTCATGCAATGAGTCCTAAACCAAATGCAATGTGATGCCATGAAACTCAACAATAGTATCTCTTACCCATCTGGCTTGAGATCTCCCCAGCTGGGCAGGGAAGGCAATCATAACAGCAGAACGGATTGCCTTCCTTTTTTATCCGCCGGTGACCCAAATGGCAAAGGTCATTGCATAAGGAAGAGGGTGATTCCTGTGGGCAAATGAGAGTAGATGTTTTGATACTGACAAAAACTCCTATGTTGGTTTAATAAAGAGAAGGGAAGGAGAAGAAAATAATAAGACTTAGGAGTACTCATCTCAAATGATCCTAGCCCCAGAGCTCACTGTAACAGCATTGCAAAAAAAGCATTAAGAGTTGTTAACCTAATTTTGTGAAGCTTCATCTCCAGCAACATTGTACTGCAAACTAGGGCATACAAAACTTTTGCTAGACCAATTCTCGAATATAGCTCACCTCCCTGGAATTCACACTGTATATCGAGCATTAATACAATTGAGCGACTCCAGAGGTATTTCACAAGAAGAGTACTACACTCCCTTTCTCACAATAGAATACCTTATGCTACCAGGCTTGAAAGCTAGAACTATGCTGACTAAGGTCTGAGCTAAGCGTAGTACACAAAATTGTCCGCTACAATGTCCTACCTGTCAATTACTACTTCAGCATCAAGCACAACAACAATAGATACAAACTAAAGGTAAACTGCTCCAAACTTGATTGCAGAAAATATGACTTCAGCAACAGAGTGGTCAATGCCTGGAATACACTATCTGATTCTGTTGTTACATCCTCAAACCTTTAACCTTAAACTGTCTAGTGTGAATCTCACCCCTTTCCTAAGAGGTCTGTAGGGGGCGTGCATAAACACACCAGTATGCCTATTGTTCCTCTCCTATTGTCCCCATTTATTCGTACCCATTTTCTGTGTTCATGTCCATGCTTATACTTATACCTGTTATCTCGTACATGTTTGACAAATGAAATAAATAAAATTAATAAAATAAAGATGTGGGCATCTTTTAGAGCAGGGGTGTCAAACTGGCAGCCCGCAATGCAGATACATCACAGGCAGGCCACAACCACCCCAGCTCCGCGAATGGGAAAATGTCACATGACAGCAACATGACGTCGTGAGTTTGACACCTGTGTTTTAGAGGGTCAGGCTTCCTGAACTCATTTCCCCCATAGAGCTATCAGAAATAATCACTATAGGAAGAGAAGAAATTAAACAATGGCCTTCAAAGCAACCAGAGTTATTTTCATGAGCAAATATTAACCTGAAGAACTGCCCAGGGTCAGTTTTGTAAACTGCCCTGCACAGAGGTGGGATTCAGCCAGTAGATGAAGAGAACTGGTAGCAGAAATTTTGAGTAGTTCAGAGAACCGTCAAATAGGCTGCCTCTGGTCCTCGCTGCCTCCCAGCTGATCTTCTTTTGTTGCCCTGTCATGCCCACAAAGCCATGCCCACAAAGTCATGCCATGCCCACAAAGCCACACCCACAGAAATGGCAGTAAAATTTTTGAATCCCACCGCTGGCCCTGAATCACTAAATTAGAAATTAGAAAAATGTTTAAAATCAGATGGTCCCCGTTCACTATATCCATTGTACCTTATGATATGGCCTGGGCCACACAATGGAATCCTGAAAAATGGAGAAGACATTGTCCTTTGGAGCAAGGGGATCAATTTTTCCCACCTTGACCCGAAGAAAGGTCTGATTTGGGAATGTCACCCAATTGATAATATCAAACCCAGCTTTCAGTTCTCTGTTTTCATTGAAAGAAATAGTTTCCTCAAGGCTATTGTTAAATGAGAGGCTCCTTAAATAATAGTGCAGCTAAATGGAAGAAGAAAGGGAGAAGGAAAAAACACACAAAAAAATTAAGCGGTATAAATGACGTATTTCTAATATTCAGATTGTTTTGTAATATTACAGCCCCTTAATTGGATCTAATTCATCTATAGTGTACATGTTTTTTTTCTAAATATGACCATTTCCCCCCCTCTCCCCCCAGAAAAGATGAGGGAAGAACACTAAGAAAAATGATAGAAAAATTGCTAATCTTATATTTGTTGTATACATTTTTTTCTCCTTTTGTATTTTGTTTGTAATTCTTATTCCTGTTTCCTTCTGTATAAATTGTATGTATGTATGTATGTATGTATGTATGTATGTATGTATGTATGTATGTATGTATATGTTTTTGTAGATTTTCATGGGTGTAGGTATGCTGGTCTTGTTGTATTCAGGTCTTTTCCTGGGTAAGATTGAGATTGTCCTGGCAACGTTTCGGCGAGGTCCCACTCGCCATCTTAAGGCTGGTGTTTTCGGCTTCATGCTTATGTGAGTAAAGCGTGGTCGGAGCTGCCGTCTCTCTATAAATCTTGGTGTGTGTGGAGTGCTGGCTTTGTTGCTGTAAGTGGGTTGATTGGCTGTGTAGTTGCATCCTGATTGGTAGATGGATTTGATGTTTGTAGATTGGTCGGCTGTTTCGTATCATCCTGTGTGGCTGAGGTGCTAGCTGTGTGTCCGTTGTTCTTTTGTGTTGTAATGACCTGGGTGGTGGGTGGGGCTCATTTGTTGATTAGGGCTGGTTTCCAGATGTCTGGTAGACAAGGCATCATCACACTTATTCATGTTGTAGGGGTGTTTTTCTATTTCGATGGCTTCCATAATTATTCTCTTGTTGAAGTGTTCAGTTTTGGAGATTAATTTGGTTCCTTCAAAATTAATTTCATGTCCTCTAGCTTTAAGGTGCTAGAAAAGGGAGGAAGTTTTTTCTTTTTTTCTTACATCTTACATGGAAAAAGACCCAAATACAACACGACCAGCATGCCTACACCTGTGAAAATCTACAAAAACACACACACACACACACACATTATATGTGTGTGTGTGTGTGTGTTTGCGCGTCTGTACGTACATACATACATACATACATACATGCATACATACATACATACATACATTGTATTTGTGCTGATAAATAAATAAATTAGCACAAATACAACAGAAATATAAAAAGGCAACATTAAAAATATGGTTTTCTGCCTGAATGGTCTCCTGCAGTGAGCCGATAGACAGAAAGGGGGAGTAGTGAGTTCCCTCCCATATTTGGGCATACCTGGGGTTGTAACACAAATACATACATGCATACATGCATGCATACATACGATAGATAGATAGATAGATAGATAGATAGATAGATAGATAGATAGATAGATGTATATATCTATATCTATATCTATATCTATATCTATATCTATATCTATATCTATATATCTATATCTATATCTATATCTATATCTATATCTATATCTATATATCTATCTATCATATATATATATATATATATATATATATATATATATATATATATATATATATATATATACACATACATACATACATACATACACACACACACACACACACACACACACACAGACATACATACATACATACATACATACATACATACATATATATATATATATATATATATATATATATATATATATATATGATAGATAGAGATAGATAGATAGATAGATAGATAAAGAGAGAGAGAGAGAGAGAGAGAGAGAGAGAGAGAGAGAGAGAGAGAGAGAGAAGTAGATATAGACAGAGATATATCTAGCAGAATGTGGATCAAGAATTACCAGAAGTACAGGCAGGATTTTGAAGAGGCTGAAGAAATAGAGATCAAATTGCCAATGTATGATCATGGAGAAAGCTAGGAGTTCCAGAAAAACATCTAACTTGGCTTCATTGACTATGCTAAAGCCTTTGATTGTGTGTATCACAACAAATTGTGGCAAGTTCTTAAAAAGATGGGAGTACTAGATCATTTTATTTGTCTCTTGAGAAACCTTTATGCGGGTCAAGAAGCAACAGTGAGAACTGTACATGGAACCATTGATTGGTTCAAAATTGGGAAAAGAGTTCAGCAAGACTGTATACTATCACCCTGCCTATTTAACTTATATGCAGAGCACATCATGAGAAAGGTGGGGCTAGATGAATCAAAAGTTGGAATTAAGATTGCCAGGAGAAATATCAACAACTTCAGATATGCAGATGATACCACTCTAATGGCAGAAAGTGAAGAGGAACTAAATCAGCCTATTTAAGGCTGTTTTGTTCCTTTAGTATGGATGTGGGTGAAGAAGGAGAGTGCAAAGGTTGGCTTGAAACTCAACATTAAGAAAACTAAGATCATGGCATCCGACCCTCTCAATTCCTGGCAAATAGATGGGGAAGAAATGGAGGTAGTGACAGGTTTTATTTTCCTGGGCTCCAAGTTCACCACAGATGGGAGCTGCAGCCAAGAAATTAAAAGACGCTTCTCCTGGATAGGAAAGCTATGGCAAATCTACTAAAAAGCAGAAACATCACTCTGCCAACAAAAGTGCATATACCGTATTTTTCGGAATATAAGATACATCTTTTTCCCTCAAAAAAGATGCTGAAAATCTGGGTGCATCTTATACACTGAATACAGCATTTTTTTGCCTCCTGAAACCCCGCCCCCTTCACCAAAATGGCCATGCATAGCCTTTAGGAGGCTTATAGAGTACTCCTGGGGGATGGGGGGGGGGGCTAAAAATGAGCAAGAAACAACCCATTTTTTTTTGCAAAAACAGGCCCATTTGTTTCCAAAAAAGGGCATACATAGCCTTTAGGAGGCTTTCAGAGTGCTCCTGGGGGCTGGAGAGTACAAGTATAATCTTTATTGTCATTGTACTTAAATACAACGAAATTGGTTAGGGTAGAAATGAGCAAAAAATGGGCCCGCCACTCACGCGGAACCATCCCCTCCTCCCACATCATCCCCTCCTCCCACATCAGTCCGCATAGCCAGAAAAGTTGGGGAAATCTGCATTAACTCATCCAACTGATGATCAATCAGATGACCTAAGGAAGAGGGATAAGCTTCTTGGTCCTTCTGAGTCTGACTTGAATGGATTCCTCATAAAAGACAGCCATGGAACAAGGCACCAAATATACGGTGGTCTATTTTAGGGCTAATAATGAGGTCTGCCTTTTGCTGTCCTTCTCTTTGCAGTTTTATGAAGCTTGTTGAATATTTCACTCAGGTTATATCTCATGCTTAACATTAGGATTACAACTGATAAAATTCTATCAATAATAAATTCATGATGGTTCGGATTAAAGTGGATGGAAAAGGAAGCCACTTGTTCATCAAGTAAATAGATTTGCCTCCTCCTCCTCACATCGGGAAGAAATCTCCTTCATTTTTGATGCCATGTGCCTCAACTCATAATGTGAATTTCCTGCTTTCTGGTCCTTTTGCATCATTCTACACAGGGAGAAAGCTGCAAAAAACAATTGTAACAATTGTTTGCCTCTCTTACCTTTATAAGAAAATACTAATTTTTAAGAGTTCATATCACTCTTTTTTACCTTTGAATTAATTACCCCCCTCAGAATGAAAGGACACTGCCCCAGAATTATCACAGAGAAAACTTTCTGTGCTAACCAGAAACATTTGAAATGATTTGAAGGTTCTGATAAGTTCCTCTGAACTTCTCCATTCAGGACATTACCTGCCATGGCTCTTTACTGATGGAATTCCTTCTTTTTATTTCTGCTGTCATTCTGGAATTGAACTGGGATGAATCCAGGGATTGCAAAGCATGAGCCATAGTGTAAACTGCATTGTAGAGGCTGTAGCTGTGGCTAGTCATCGTGGTTTCGAAAACTGAACCAGGCAATGTCTCCACCTTCTCTTCCCCAGTGCAGACATTTCCGTCGATCTTGTCCTCTCTTGAAGAAGAGAAGTGACAGTTGAAGACCTGTTGCCAGAAGTCCTTGATGAACCCATCTCCATTTTCCTCATTTGGGTTTCTTCTTTTAAGGAATGTTTGAAATCCCATCACATCCGTTGAATGAAGGGTGACCAAGAGAGCACCATGGATAATATCAACCTCAAAGTCTTTGAGAAAGGGAATTGACGTGAATTCCATCTGGGCCGTCATAATCCAGACTTTGCTCTTGGTTTTGATGGGTATGTTTTCAAATTCTGAAACACGAGGGAACATCCTCAAAAAGATCATAGTGTGAATTTCTCCATGTACGAGCACTACGTTGGCTGTGCTATCGCCAAGTATCTTGTATATTCTGATCCATTTATTCACCATTTCATCAACACCAGAGGCAAAATATATGGTAGGCAAAGTTTCTATAAAATCAAAGCAGATGCCATTCTTGGAAAACTTGGGCAGTATTGTGTGTACAAATCTCAATCCATTCTCATCATCTATAAAAATAATTCCAACCCAGATCCACCTGAAAAGAAGCAGCAGTTGTTGGATTCCCAAATATTGATGCTCCCTACTAGGGAACATCTGTAAGGAAAAAACACTCCTGGATGGGTCATTTATTACTGGAGCAGAACCATAAGTGAACTGAAATGAAAGGAAATAAACAAGGGAAAATTTAACTCCCGATCTCTATCCAAATCAGAAGAAATATAATACCCAAATCGCAGGAAATAAATGGTTTTATTTATGGAATCCAGATATAAGAGGCTCATTCAGTGGCTTAATGACACTGGAGATGATCTTATCTCTAGTGGTTTGAGTCTAAGCTCTACATGATGGGATGAGCTCCCATCACTTGCCTCAGCTTCTGCCCACCTTTCAGTTTGAAAGTGTGTTGTATGCGAGTAGATAAATAAGTACCACTTTGGTGGGGGAGAAGAGCTATGCTCTGTGTAGGCAGTCAGATTCCTGATGGTTCTGAATTTTCCCAGTTGCAGCATCTGCCTATAGGCAGCTCTGGGAAGGGAGGGGCCCTTGGGTGATACTGTAGGAAGATACACTTGTCTTTCTTTCTGGTTTACAGCCAACTCACCCTACTGTGGCTCACCTTGGAAAGTGTACAAACATTTCTTATAATGGAGCTGATAGCTTGGCAACCCAAACTATGCAAAAGCATTGTGGTCTCCTAGCTACTGTAACACCACTACCCGCAATTTCCGCTACTGGTTTGCGTGAACTGGTCCGAACTGGCTGAATACAACTTCTGATGTGATTCCCTTTTGTGACCTTCTGATAAGCAAAATCAATGGGGAAACCAGATTCACTTCACAACTGTGTTATTAAATTAAGAACTGCAGTGATTCACTTAACAAATATGGTGAGAAAGGTAAAATGGGGCAAACTCACTTAACAAATTTCTCACTTAACAATAAAAATTTGGGAGGTGTCGACAGGAAGTTCTCCAGCTGGATGAACGTGGGGTGTGTGGGTTCTTAAGAGTCTCACATGAACCCTGTCTGACAATCCAATTCCCAGATTCTTTTGAATCTGAACCCCCACTGGAGGTGTGGGGGAAGAAGGGCAGTGTCTCATCAGACCCTGGGGGAAGCAACTGATCCCTCGTGGGTTAGAGATTTGCCTATGAATCAGAGTCAGGGTGGCAGTCATTAACATGGTTGTCAAGATGCTGACTTTTTGTCAAGCTAGTTGAGCAGGTGGAGACCGGGAGAGATAAAAGGCCTGGTAAGAGAATTTAACTAACCCACAACTATAAATTAAATCTGGAAAAGACAAAGAAATCTTGAGAACATAAATAATACAAATGGTCAGATTGGGATTTTTTTTTCCTAAAGAAAGGAAGAAAGGTAAGTGGAGGGTTGTAACACCAGCCCTCCCAGAAGTTCTTTGTTTGAAATGCTTTTGAACAGAAGAATAGAAAGCACAGAAGTGACAAATCCACTCAATTATAAATGCTAAATTTGGCTTTGGATCTCAAACAGAAGCCAATACTTTTACTTTGTTTGAACTCCTTCCAGCTAATATAACAAAAAAAAGTACTTCCTCTTACTGATAACGGACAACTTAACTTTGATGGAGTAGGAAGTTTTAATTAACCAACTGCTATAAATCAGAATTTGGAAAAGCAGAGACAGAGAAAAACTTTTGGCTGATTACAAACTAACTATAAGTGATTTATTTTGAGCAGTGATTGAAGCAAAGTAGATGGATTAATTAAACTTAAGGTGGACCAGAATTTTGAAATAAGATTTGTATAATTAACTGCAATCTTAAAACTGGATATCAAGGAAGAACAAAAGACTAAGATGGCCCCCTTTGCTTTTTTCCACAGCAATTGAAGTAGATAAATCTAAGGTGGACTAGAACTCTGAAACAAGGATTGTATAACTAACAATAACTTTGAAACTGGAAATCATGGAAAACTGGGAATTAGAAGAACTATGTGAAATTATAAAAATATGCATAAATCAATAAAATTAAGTTTAAATAGAATTCTGAACCCAGGGAAGCAGAGATCTAAAGAAGAATTCAAAGAAGAAGAAGGGGGAAAGACAATGAAAGGGGAGAAATGGAGGGAAATAAAAAGCAGACAAAAAACCCATCAGTTATGGCATTGGTATAGGGAAAATGGTAAAAAGAGGAGATGTCCCAACAAAAGGGGAAAAATGCAGATAAAAGTGGTCTTGAAGGTTGTTAGCGGTATAAAGAAAATTGAAGCAGGAGGCTATGCCCCAACAAAGAGAAATACAAAATATTTGAGTGAGGGTAGTTTGGGGAAAATTGTTGCGAGTGTTAAAACAAAGAAAAGGGGGAAGACAGGAACAGAGAAATGGGACAAAAGACTGACTAGGGAAAAAAAATCAGATATCTAGATATGAGAAAACATAAAGTAAGATAAGGGTTTTATTCTTAAATATGAAAAAAATGAAAGGATGACAGAGAGAAGAAAGGAGGTAGGGAGGGGGAGGAGAGAGTGGGAGAAGAAAGTGACTGATAAGGATAAATATGGTGTATGGAGAGCAGAAGAGCTAAATAACTGTGTTTTGGGAGTTGATCGTAAGATGAATTAATGTAAACACTTAATAATACAAAATGATGTTGGCTATGTAATAGTATACATGTGACGATATGTTGTGAAAATGGAAAAAAAAATTACAAGAAAAAAAAATAAAAAATTGGGGCTCAATTGTGGTTGCAAATTGAGGACTAACTGTATTTTTTTTTTGCATCCCTGGTTAGGATTTTAAGTACTTTAAGCAACATTTTTTTCTTTATTAAAGTTTGCCCAGCACAATTCAGACATTGATATTTCTGAATGAAAATCAAGATTTTCAAGTGTTTATGTTGCATCTCACAAAGAAATAATAGAACTGTAGTGGCACAGTGGTTAGAATGCAGTACTGCAGGCTACTTCTGCCAGCTGCCAGCAGTTCAGCATTTCAAGTCTCATTGGTTAAGGTTGAGTCAGCCTTCCAGCCTTCCGAGGTGGGTAAAATGAGGACCCAGATTGTTGGGGAAAATATGCTGACTCTATAAACTGCTTAGGGAAGACTGTAAAGCAATGTGAAGCAATATATAACTCCGTGCTATTGCTATCTGACCTCACTGTGATAGGACTACCAAATGAAAATCAGATTAATTAATCAAGCTTTTGATTCTTTAAGCTATCCTTATACTTAACCCATTGCTCAAAGTTATGAAGTTCTACTGATGTAATTCATAGACTATATCACTTTTACAAGCAATGTTCAACTATTTTTATATATTCTATCCCACGCTATCTAGTGATGTTTAATGATTCACAATATTGTGATAACCACACAAAACTACATTCAAAACCTAAGGGACATATTGTGGGGTTATTCAACAGCCAGGTCCCGTGTTTTCAGCTTACCTGAGGTACCTTGTAGATGCTCAGAATGGTTGCCATAAAAAACCCCACATCTGAATCGGGTCCCCCAATGACTGCCATAGCATTATCTTTAGTATCACACTTGTAGTTTGGGATAAAGTTGTTCCACGTGGAGAGAAGCTCCAGAGAAGCAAGTAAAGTACCACTTGGAAGAAAATGGCTATTATAGATGTGGAAGCCCAGGGAGGTATTAGGTAATATATGAGGATTTTCATTGATCTCCATCACAGCAAACACAAAGGCCAGGGTATGTTGATAGATCTGAGTGACAAATCTGCAGTGTAATTTACAAGCTGAATGAGCGCAGAGATTTGCTAGTTTTTCACCCAGAGTAAATACTTATCAATCACAGATGCCTTTAACAGTTAAAACATGCTTCAACAGTGAAGTTATATGGTATTAAAAGTTAGAACTGGACTCATATTTTTACCTGGAGTGCTGAAAGAATAGTTTTCTATTGTTTTACTTTATTTCCATTCACCTCTGCATCTTAGAGGGAAGGCCACTCAAGTATCTATATGTCTTCAAAGATCTTTGAAGATATATAGACACTTCAACATGATATACGTAACTGTTATATGGTGGACAAATAATCAGTACCACCTGATGGATTTTAAGAAGATTCTCAACTAGACAAGATCTTGAATCTAATAGACAGAAGACTTTTGGACTTTCTGGTGTGAAATATTATGTGGAGTGAGCAGGAGGATAAATACTCCAATAGAAATGTTTATCAATAGTCATAGAAAACTAGGCAAAGATAGCTACCAGTACCACCACTGTAAAATCATCCCTAGTACTTATGCTTTACTAGTACATGATGGCAAAGAGTGTACCATAAAATATTATGTCCACCTAATAACTCCCATTATCATATGTGAAAGTGGAAGGAAATGAAACACATAATCCAGAATAGAAAATATCAAAACTCTCCAAAAACATTAAAATTGAATACAGTCTCAGTAAGTAATAGCAGGTCAAGGCAAATTCTCAGTGCAATGTGGTGAACGTTCTTTCACAAATTTGACATACAGGGAAATTCTTATTTCACAAATGGTTTTTATAGTAGCAGTTATTTGTTATTTTTGTTCAGTTGCTAAATTGAAAAGAATAAAATAACAGTGTTAGAAGGGAACTTGGATGTCATCTAGTCCAACACCCTGTCCAGTCAGGAAACCCTATACCATTTCATGCAAATGGTTGTCCAATCTCTTCTTTAAAACTTCCAGTGTTGGAGCATTCACAACTTCTGGAGGGAAGTTGTTTTACACTGATTAATTGTTCTAACTGTCAGGAAATTTCTCCTTAGTTCTAGGTTGCTTCTCCCATTGCTTCTTGTCCTACCCTCAGGTGCTTTGGAGAACATCTTGACTCCCTCTTCTTTGTGGCAGCCCCTGAGATATTGGAACACTACTGTCTTGTCACCTCTAGTCAGTGGTGGGATTCAAATAATTTAACAACTGGTTCTCAGCCCTAATGATTTCTTCCAACAACCAGTTCACCAAACTGCTCAGAAAGTTAACAACCAGTTCTCCCGAAGTGGTGCGAACTGGCTGAATCCTACCACTGCCCCAGTCCTTCTATCATCAGACTAGACATACCCAGTTCCATCAACTTTTTTTTTGTTTTAGCCTTCAGTCCCCTACTCATCTTCATTGCGCTGCACTCTTTCTAGAGTCTGTCTGACTCTTTGCAATCTGGATCATAGCATGCCAGTTACCCCGTCCTTCACTATCTCCCTTTGCCCAAACTCATGTCCACTGGATCAGTGACACTGCCTAACCTTCTCATGCTCCGCTGTCTCCTTCTCCTTTGGCCTTCAATCTTTCCCAACACCAGGGTCTTTTCCAACGAAAGTAGCAGTTACGCATAATGGTTATAAAAATATTGTCATGCTTATAGACTGAATGAATGAAGGACTTAATATACAAACAATGAATATAACAAGCAGATTGATTGTGATCTAATGGAATTGATGATAATCTATCGGGTCAGGGAAAACTGAATGTGTATTTGGTAGATTGTGAGAAATAACTTCTACAGCAAAATTGGGGCATTCTTATTGAAGAGACGGAGGGAGGGAGGGATAGTAGAAGCTTGGATTTGACTCCTATTACAAAGAAAGCATGAGAATTTTTCTCATTCATGCTTTCACAATACAATTGTATCCCAAGCACCATTTGTTTGAGATAATGCAATTTGAAATGAGAAAGTTCCTTATGGAAAATGTTAGGATTAACTAAACTGTTAACTTACCCAATCTCATCCAGGAGGTTGTGAGATGGATGCTGGTTGTAGGTCACAGGGTTGGAAAATGTGAAGACTTGAGAAATTATGCCAGAAATGCTCAGGTCCCCTGGCTGATAATACTGATGACTTATTGGCAGGGGGTAACGGATATGGCACATAGGACTCGGGACATTGGACACAGTTCGAGGCAGTAGAAGTAATATCAGGAACACAAAGGGCGGCCATAAGTAGAAACATCTTCTGCACATAAGTTCCTGTCTCAAGTATGCTTAAGAAGTTCAGGATGAATTTAGTGCTCTCTTGGCATTAAGAATCTTCAGGGGAAGTCACCACACAATTAGTGTTGGGTCCCTTTCTTGAATTGCAAAAATTGTTTAGTAACATTCTTTGATCTTGGTTCTTTTTTGTCAAGATGTATTTGTTATCCTTTGGGAAATGAAATAGAAGTCATCCTTGTCAGGTTGTTAACTACAGGGGATATGATTGCCTTTACAAAATTATGGGTTCTTGGCAATATTGTAGAAGAAAACAACTTAATTGCATACTTCAACAAGATGTTTCTTTTCTTTTCACTTTATTAAGCTATCAAAAGGCCAGGATTATTTTAGGATCACTTTATTTAGCATAAATATTTTCTAATGTTCCAGTAGTACCCTTTCCTAAATTGGGGGCCCTTCAGACATTCACTTTTGCCCTGGACATCTTACTGCTTGACTACTGCCATGTGTTGTACTTGGGACTGCCCTTGAAGATCATCAGGAAGCTTTAGCTGGTCCAGAATGCAGCAATTTAGACAGGGATGAACATCCCTCAGAATGCCTCATGAGTTGCACTAGTTGTTAGTGTAATTCAGGGCATGATTTACATGATTCAAGGCATGATTCAGGGCAAGTTCTGGTTTCTACCTATAGAAATGGCATAGATCTTGATTAGTTGAGGGATTAGCCATAGTAATTGTCCAGCCAGTTAGAGTTCTTTCAATCAAACAATGTCATCTGTTGGGATCATGATTTGTTCCCACCTGGGTTTGCTATCTCTCCCATCTTTTGCTATTTTTGTTTTGTTTTGTGGTTTTTTTCTTGCTTGTAGAGCATTCAGAATCACTGGGTGTTACAAAGCATATATCTCTCCCTCCTGCCCTGCCCCCCCTCTCCCTGCCCCCCTCTCTAGGTATCTCTCTCTAGGTATCTCTCTCTCTTTCTCCTCTCTTTATCTATGTATCTATGTATCTATGTATCTATGTATCTATCTATCTATCTATCTATCATCTATCTATCTATCTATCTATCTATCTATCTATCTATCTATCTATCTATCATCAATCATCTATCTATCTATCTATCTATCTATCTATCTATCTATCTATCTATCTATCATCTATCTATCTCTATCATCTATATCTATCATCTATATCTACCTGTCATCTCTCTCTCTCTCTCTCTCTCTCTCTCTCTCTCTCTCTCTCTCTCTCTCTCTCTCTCTCTCTCTCTCATCTATCTACCTTTATTTCTATCTCTATATCTATCAAATTTCTAATCTATCTCTCATCTCTACCTCTATCTGTATATATATATCTCTCTTTCATCTATCTATCTGTCTGTCTGTCTGCCTGCCTGCCTGCCTGCCTGCCTCACTATCTCTCTCTCTATTATCTATATATATCTACAAACAAACAAACACAGACACAGACACACACACACACACACACCAATGCTATCCACAGGACTGGAGCTGAGTTGGAATATCAATTTTGCAACCGCATTAGTGAGATATATATAATATGCTGTAAAGGGGAAGGGGGAATCTACTACATAGTCACCCACCTAATAGCTTGCTGTTATTGGTTTTCAGGAGAGAATAAACTGTCTATAGTTTCCCAGATCCAGGTTCTTGACAAGAAATGATATACCAATAATTATCTCCCTTTTCTTCCCAAGGAGATTGAAGATAGGAACCAGAAAAAGTGGACTCAGCTAAAAGGGCCTACCCTTATCTGCAGATAGCAGATTGCAGCTGGTGATCTGCAGATTGATGGCCCAGATTGGGTGGTTTATTTCATCTAGTGCAAGATAGCTAGTAATCACACAGGGATGGCTGAGAACATATTTAGAACTTTGTTGTTCAGTTGCTAAGACATGTCTGGTGCCATGGACCACAGTACAGCAGCTCCCCCATCCTCCACTGTTTCCCGGAGTTGCTAGAAATTCAGGTTCCTAGCACCTAAATCATTTATTTCACTCAGTAACACCCCACCAATATATAAAAGGTAAAGGTTCCCCTCGCACATATGTGCTAGTCGTTCCTGGCTCCAAGTGGCAGTGCTCATCTCCATTTCAAAGCTGAAGAGCCATCGCTGTTCCAAAGACGTCTCTGTGATCACGTGGCTGATATGGCTAAATGCCGAAGGTACACGGAACACTGTTACCTTCCCACCAAAGGTGGTCCCTATTTTCTTACTAGCAATTTTACATGCTTTCGAACTGCTAGGTTGGCAGAAGCTGGGACAAGTAATGGGAGCTCACTTCGTTATGCGGCGCTAGAGATTTGAACGGCCAAACTGCTGACCTTTCTGATCGACAAGCTCAGCATCCTAGGCACTGAGCCACTGCATTCTTTACATACACCCCTCCACACCCACCCACCCACCCACAATTTATTCAGTTTCCTCCATGCAGGTTTGGTTGCAATCTCTCTCTCCTTCATATCCTAATTTTAAAAGCCCCCAGGTCTGCAGGGAAAGGCAATTAGAAGGCCTAAGTCATGAAGGTTAGATTTCTGCAGCCAGAAGAGTGTTTTCTCAACTCTCAGCTGCTAGACAACTTTACAGTTTGAGCAGGCCTGAGTTTCTTTTGTACTTTGGTTGTCTTGGATCTCTGCACCAATCATTGAAGAGGCTAATCCTCTCAAATGGAGCCGTTACCCTTGGCTGACCACAAACATACCATATTTTTTGGAGTATAAGATGCACTTTTTTCCCTCAAAAAAGAGGCTGAAAATCTGGGTGCGCCTTATACACTATATAAAGCATTTATTGCCTCCCGAAACCCCACCCCCTTCACCAAAATGGCCATGCAGAGCTTTTAGAAGGCTTTCAGAGAGCTCCTGGGGGCTGGGAAGGACAGAAATGAGTGAAAAGTGGCCTGTTTTTTGCCTCCCCCAGAAGCACTCTATAAGCTTCCTAAAGGCCTCTCCATGCTCTTTTTTGGACAAAAAACGGCCCTTTTTTGCTCATTTTTGGCCATCCCACCCCCAGGAGCACTCTACAAACCTCCTAAAAGCTATTCATGCCCTTAAAAAAAACAGTCCCGTTTTCCCGTTTTGGGAGGTTTGCAGAGTGCAAAAACTTTTTAAAAAAATTTCCTCTTCAAAACTTTGCTGCATCTAATATTCTGAAAAATACGTCACATAGTTTAATAAGATTTCTCGTTTACAATCCTCAAAATGTTGTTTGGAAGTTGTTTTGCTCAGGAACTGCAATGTTTACATATTGTGACTCATGAAATGTTACAACTTCAGGGAACAAGATGGTTCATATGTTACAATTATTGATAAATACTACAGCAGAGGCGTGATGGAATGGAGAGAACAGACAACATTACATATTTTATGAACACACGGATGCCCAGACTTTCATTTTAATGAGCATTTAAGTCACTTGACATTGGTTGTAACTGCAGAGTTTGGTCACAAACCTAAATCCCCTTGTGTATAGAAAACTGATTGCTATAACTCACTTTATGAGGATTTTTTGCATGAGTTGTTGCCTGTTATTCAGCTCAGGTCTTATCAAGATGATGTAAACTTTGGGGGAGAAAATGAGAACTAATAATCCAGCACTTGAGGCTAAAATGGAAAAGATCTCCACAGCCACTGTGTATTTCCCTTTGGTGCTCTGGTAGGCTGGGACAAAAGAGATCCAGACACTGCAAAAGAGAAGCATACTAAGGGTGATAAATTTAGCTTCATTGAAACTGTCTGGGAGGTTCCTGCCAAGGAAGGCCACTGTAAAGCTGATCATGGCCAAGAGGCCAATGAAACCCAGGACACCGTAGAACATGGAAGTGGAGCCTTCATTGCATTCCAGGACCATTTCTGTAGGCAGAGAGTGCATGTCAAGATCTGGGAAGGGAGTGGAGTTCACCAACCACACAGTGCAAAGAGTAGTTTGAATGAAAGAGCAGGAAAGCACTATAAAAAGTGCCAGCCTTTTCCCCACCCATGACCTCATTTTAGAACCTGGCCTGGTGGCCATGAAAGCGAGGACCACAGTGAGGGTTTTGGCCACCACACAAGAAACCGCCACAGAGAAGATGATGCCAAAAGCAGTTTGACGAAGGAGACAGGTTGCCCTCTGAGGCCGACCAATGAAAAGCAAAGGGCAGAGAAAGGAAAGCAGAAGGGAGACCAGGAGGGTGTAGCTGAGGCCTCGGTTGTTGGCCTTGATGATGGGAGTGTCCTTGTGCTGAACGAAGACCACGAGGACCAGAGCTGTGATGGAGGAAAATAAAAGAGCAAAAATAGTCAAAGTGATCCCCAAAGGCTCATGGAAAGCTAGGAAGCTGATATCTCTTGGGATGCACTGATCCTGGGTTCTGGTGGGATAATGATCTTCTGGACACTGGTAACAAGAATCTATGTCTGAAAGGAAAAGAATACAACTTTCCTTATTTAGAAGTACAGAATTAAGATACAGATAAGAGCACCACCCATAATGTGAGTTCTAAAAACAAGTGCCCGATTCTGAAGCAATTGTGTTTTCATTAGCTGTATTGCAGGACTTAACATTCATTTGCTTGCAGTTCATGCATTCAGTTTATATCCACCCTTCAGAAGCTTTAGGAAACACACCTATTCCTCTATTGTCCTGCTTTCACTAATAATAATAATAATAATAATAATAATAATAATAATAATAATAATAATAATAATAATAATAATAATAATAATAATAATAATAATATATTTATTTCTTAGCCGTACCCTCTCCCGAAGGACTCGGGGCGGCGTACAACGAAACATTCGAAATAAATATGTAAACAAAACAAACATATAACAAAGGTACACTAAAACATACATACATACATAAGGAGGAGATCGATTGATAAAAACAATTAAAATACTGTATTTAAAACCCCTAGAAATTAAATGTAATTAAAATACCCAGTTAAAAACCCGTCAGGAGCGATATGGTTAAATCAAAGTTGAGCCAGGCCAGCTGCTTGGAATAGGTGGGTCTTAAGCTTAATACGGAAGGAGCGGAGGTCAGAGGTATTCCTAATATCCGGGGGGAGGTCATTCCACAGGGCTGGGCCCGCCACAGAGAAGGCTCTACTCCTAGGCGCCGCCCCTCGACACTGTCTGGTGGACGGCACCTGGAGGAGGCCCTCTCTGTGCGAGCGGATTGGTCGCAGGGATGTATGGAGCAGAATACGATCCCGCAAGTAACTAGGTCCTAAGCCATGGAGCGCTTTAAAGATAGTTATCAAAACCTTGAAACGCACCCGATAGACCACAGGAAGCCAGTGCAGCTCACGCAGGAGCGGTGTCACGTGGGAGTACCTAGTACTCCCCATAATTACCCGCGCGGCTGCGTTCTGGACCAACTGCAGCCTCCGGGTGCATTTCAAGGGAAGCCCCATGTAGAGAGAATCCATTGAGATGAATGGGGGAATGTTCTGACCCAGACTTCACGAGCCTCACTCAACAGCCTACTCATGGGGAGGAAACCCCTTTTTATTTAGAAAAGGAGGAATACATGGCATTCATTGACAAAGCTCCAGGTCACACACATCTGTAGGTGATTCACAAGCCATAGCAGACTCTGAGTTCCCTGCAAGGAGCCTCAATTAACAATCCCAACACAAAGAGTCCTGACCCAAAAGGAACCCAAAAGGATGAAGTAATATATGAAAGCCACAGTGTACTTTTGCAATAGAAGCTCTACTTCTCTAACTATCTGATTGGCCAATGCACTGGATGGTGAAGATGTCTCTGGCATCTGTACAAAGGAAAGGACCAATTTCTATTCAACCTGATTTTTATGTGAAGACTAGCCAATAACCTGGCTTTGCCCGGGTATTTATTTAAAGGGGGAAAATGTCCAGACCAAACGTAATTTCTAATGTTGGATTTTCCCCCTTACCAGAGGGAGCCCCCTTGTGGAGTACTGTGAAGCCATTACCATGACAACACCACTAAGCTCTACAGTCGAAGCCATTTTAAGGCACAACAGGCTGTATCTCAACAGAACACACACCCTGAAGGGTGTTAGGAGTCAGTGACGTGTGGTGAGGTTTATGGCTGGTGAGGGTGGTGACGTCATCAAATTATCATCATGAAGGGAGGACTGTGACAACTTTCTCACTCTGTGTGCGTGTCTCTGTCTGTCTGTCTGTCTCTGCCTCCCCCCCCCTCTCTCTGGACAGCTCGACGTGATTAAGGCCGTTCTGCTCCTCCTTTGTGCTTCTTGCCTATGGGCACGCACTGCCATCTTCTCTCTGATAGAGCCCCTCCGCGGGGGGAGGGATCCCCCTCACGTTCCTCATCTTCCCGGATGGGCTCCAGACCAGCAGAGCCGCTTCCTCCTTTTTAACCAGGCAGCTATCAGAGAGAAGAGGGCAGCGCGTGCCCGTGGGCTTGTGCAGCAGCTGAATCCTCACCTCCTGTTCTTCGGCTGCTGCACAAGCCCAAGGACATGCGCTGCCTGGTGCTTGCTGAATCCGGCGCGGATTCAGAGAAAGAAGGCATGCAAGAAAGCCCCCCCCCCACCTGAACATTTGAATAAAGGAGGCTGCAGGCTCCTTTGTCCTTGGCTATGCGATCTCCTTTCATTCTCTGCTGCCTGAACGAGTGAATGAGGCAGAGGGAGAATGAAAGGAGACAGCATCAGGTGGGGTGAGCGAGCCAAGCATTCCGGACAGAAAAGATGGATTTCTTCCCCACCCCAATTGGGAACGAGGCGGCTGTCAAAGCAAGGGGCTGCCCTGCCACCCCGTGCTTTGCTGGGCAAGTCTGGGGAGGTGCTTTGCTGGCGGCCAGGCCACGCCACGCAAACTACTGCCGCCCTGCCGCCCGTGCTTTGCTGGGCATGCAAAATACCCCAGGATCACGGTGGTGGGGACATCATCTCCTTCCGATGCACTGTGGAGAAGAGCCACAGGAAGGAAGGGAATGGGACCACATGTGCAGGAGGCAGCCCTTCATGTTGGCTCAGGAAGGAGGGGAATGGGACCACGTGTGCAGGGGAAGGGGACCGCAGCTCATGCTGATCTGAGGCTGGTGCTGAGGAACCTCCTGCACACATAGTCCCATTCCCCTCCTTCCTGAGCCAACATGAAGGGCTGCCTCCTGCACACATGGTCCCATTCGCCTCCTTCCTGTGGCGTGCAGTGCAGCAGAAGGAGTTGTTTTCCCCTCCACCGTGATCCTCGGGTATTTTGCTTGCACGCGCAAGAAAGAGATGAAAGAGAAAAGGGGAGAATTTTTTTTCTTTTCATGATGAGAGCAGTGAGGCTCTGCCTCCCCTGCCACCCCTGACTGCATGTCACTGTTAGGAGTGTCTTATCCCCATAGTATTTGTCTCCAGGAAGTAAGTCATCTGTGTACCACGTTTGGTTGGAATTGCTTGAGGCATTCCAGAGTTATGCACACACACCAGAGGTGGGTTGTTACCCATTCAGGCTGGTTCAGCCAAACCGGTAGTGGTATGCTGGCCTGGGTCACAGAACCGGCCGTGACCCAGGCTGGACACACCTCTGAATCACTTCCCCAGTAGCCACCGTCACTGCCACTATCTTGTATTTGAGTTCTGTGCATGCCCAGAACAATTTCCATTGAATTGTGCATGCACACGCAGCGCGCATCCAGTGTTCACACGCAGCATGCACACAAGTGAACTGGCAGTAATGCCAGTCAGAACCCACCCCTGACCCACACACGCATACGCACACATATACACACACACATTTTAATATAGAAAGATTTATAAATGCCTCCATCTATTTCCAAATTCAAACTCTGTCCATGAGATCCTTACCCATCTGTTCTGAAACTTTTCCTCTTGGGCATGGAAGGCAATCATAACAGCAAAATGGCTTCCCTTCCTTCTTGCTCCTGCTGTGGCCTTTATGGCAGGGTTCATTGCACAATGACAGAGGCTGAGCCTAGACACAAAGAGAAGCAGACAATGCAGAATGCCTTAAATGCTGCATTGGGATAGCCTAATATTGGATCTTATTAGACGATTGGAATCATACAGTAGCTTGACAAAGGGATGTACGCAGAGTAAGTGTCTCCAGATCAATACATTTATTCTTTCCACCTCACCCAAAAGCCATTACTGCAATCTTGCAGATAACTAAATGAAAAGAAAAAAATGTATTCAAATCACCCTGGATATGATTTAGATTGTATGCCTGGATATTATGTAAGCAGTGGTGGGCTGCTGCCGGTTCGGACTGGTTTACCCGACCTACAGGTGGGCCCACGTGGGCCACCTTGGTCCACCCACCCAGGTACAATCCCATCCAGTGACGTGCGGTGAGGTTTATGGCTGGTGAGGCTGGTGACATCATCAGGAAGGCGGGGAATGAGAACACGTGTGCAAGAGGCTGAGGCAGCCTCAGCCTCCTGCACCCGTGGTCCCATTCCCCGCCTTCCTGAGTCAACATGAAGGGGACCCTTTTCCCTTTTTTTTCTTTTCGTGATGAGAGCGGTGAGGCTCTGCCTCCCCTGCCTCCCCTGACCGCACGTCCCTGATCCCATCCTATATTACTGTGTTTTTGACGATCCATGCATGTGCAGAAGGAAATTGCAAGAACAAATTGCTGTGTTTTTTGACACTGCATATATGTGTGGAAGGCACATGCAAGTGAAATGTCATGTGTTTGGATGCTGCATGCATGTGCTCGCGAGCATGCATTCACATTTCTGGTGCTGGGCGAACTGGTTGTTACAGTATGTGACGCCCACCTCTGGATCTAAGACATATAAAAACCTGGAAGGGAACTCAACTAATTGCCTTAATATGACCACACAGCTATTATCATTACCTGCATCTTGGACCAAAGAGATATAGAAAATACCTGGTTAAATTTCCTTGGCCACCTAATGGCATCGACATAAACCCTGAACGTTTCTACTTTGGGAGCTCCGGAATCAAATTTTCCCACTTTGACTCGATGTAGACTTAGATTTGGGAATGTGACCCAGTTGATAATATCAAATCCTGCTTCCAGGTTCCCATTCTGATCAAAGGAAATCATTTCCACAACACTGTTGTTAAATGAGACTTTTTGTAGATAGTGGTGGAACTAATTTCATAGCGGAACAAAATATATATATATAAGCGATATAGTTAGACCAAAACTATTCTACTACTGTCATACGTTACAAGGTACAAATATTTGAGAAGCCAAAATTAGCAATGTCTATTTAAACTATTCACAATTCAAAACCACAATTGACCACGTCTGCCAATATTAACGTACTTGTAATATGATGAAAAATATAAGTAGAATAGAGTCAAACTGTCAGAGTGTTTGCAGCGTGACTGCTATTTGGAGAAAACCCAGGAGCAAAACATACCACAAAGAGACTTAAGATATTTAACAGTGGTTTATATAACATATCAGAGGTGGGTTGCTCATTTTTTTACTACTAGTTCGGGCGTGTTTCTGTGCACGCTCGCACATGTGTGCAACACTTTTGTGCATGTGCAGAAGCGTCCAGGCGGGTGGGAGGAGACTCCCATCATCACTACTACTGGTTCAGCTGATCTGGGCTGAACTGGTAGCAACCCACCTCTTCAACATATACAAAAATATACGTGGTAACAAATACCTGACAAGCAATCAATCTTCCTAACCATATGGAGAACTCAGCAATAGATACCAGACACAAGGAGAGAGATACACAAAGAGATAGATACACCTTCTCATGGCCTCCCTTAAATAGGCACCAGTTGCAACAGCTTCACATTAGCTGGTCAGTTTTAAATCATCATTACCCTGACACAAACCACGAACATCCTCAGCTGCAACTATGCAGTTTACACCACCAAAGACAAAAATAAAAGGGAGGAATAGTAAATAAATCACGCAATCTCAGCCACCAAGAGAATTACCTATCACAGTGACCAGCTTGAATGGCAATAAATGAATAAAGAAGAAATATAATATTCTGCTTTTGGAGTTTCCAGATGATAGGAGGACTCCCTCTTTTCCCCCCCTTGCTTACCAGTCCCTATAACTCAGTTATCCTTCCCATAAAATGAAATTCATTTCCTATGGCCTTTCCTCTAAGCCAGTGATGGCGAACCTTTTTGTAAATGTATGCCAAAATTGTATGCATGCACGCAATAGCGCATGTGCCCCTCACCCACAATCTTTCTGAACTTCCAGTTGGTGCATTGGTCCCCTTTTTTGCCCTCCCCGGACTCTGGAGACTTTCCTGAAGCCTGGGAGGGTAAAAACAGCCTCCCCTGGCCCTCCAGAAGGCTGAAAATCAGCTGACCAGTGCCCGCATGCATGCTGGAGCTGACGGCTTGCATGCCGGCAGATATGGCTCCGTGTGCCACCTGTGACACGCATGCCATAGGTTCGCTATCATGGCTCTAAGCTATGGTTCTGAACCTGGTTACGTAGACAATTAACTAATAATACACAGCCAAGATTGAAAGCTGAAAAACATTTCTGAAAGGTAGACTCTGACCTGATCAATGATGAGTACAGTATAATTAAATTCATGATGATAAAAACCTAGGTCCTTTAACCAGCTACATCCTGCTAGAGTAGAGTAAAAGAGTATCTCTACACAACAGAAAGGACATTTATTAATGGAAATATACTATAGGGGTTAACTGCTTCTTAAGAGGTTGAGAATCTTCAGATTATCAGCTTCTCTATATGCCTACAAAGGTAAAAGGGAATAATCTGAGATTAACATAAACTGGACAGTAAGCAGAGCAAAAATATAAAAGGACATCCATTACCATGATCTACTATTAAACTTTAAATCTTTATTTCCTCCAACTGTCTATTTATGGTGAGTAGGTCATAAATATGCTGAAGATTGCCGTGGATTTCAATCGTTCACAACAAAGTCAAACTCCTTAAATCAACCAAAGTTTTTTTTTAAAACAACAACAACAACAGGAAGAGCAAATTAACAATGCAGGAAATTGTCTATGCCATTGGTCTATTTGAAATCTAGAAAACCCTAAACTTAATTGGGAATCAGCCGTTCTGACCTAGTCTTCACAAAATCACGAAGCAGATTCCTTGTCCCAACAAAACCTCTTTTTATTAAGCTAACGTGAATTCCTCTCATTCACATCTAGCAAAATCCCTGAAAATAGTCTTTCAAGGGTAAATTTGCAACCACAGACCGTATCAGGATTGGAGAGCTGCCAGGCTCATATCTTCCAAACACAACACTGTACAAGAAAATACTTTGCAAAGAGTCTCTGAGAATCACGAACAAAACTCCACACTAATTAAATGAACTAATTTTCTCCTGCAAATGCCACTCCCTTTTTGCTGCTCTTTATTCCCTAAGGGAGGGGCCATTCACTGTCCACCTGTGCCTTTACTCCTGAGTCAGCCCTTGTTCCTTAACTGTTCCCTTTTCCTGGCAGCTGCGCATGTGCACATTGGGAACAGGCTCCAGCTACTCTTTTGCCCACTAATCTCCAACTCTGAAGAGGCAGCTGATAACTGTCAGATGGCACTGGCCCCATCTCTGCTTCTGATGGAGAGCACTCATCAGAGCCTTCCCCAGACTCCAGGACTCGCCCATGTTCCTCCCCAACCTCCTCACTGTCTGAGTCTGCCACCACCTCCACTGGCTACTGGTGGTCCACAACATCAGCTTTGATAGAGGAGGAAGCTAGGACAACCTTTCTTGTGTTTATGTATTCACAACTTTACCTGCCACAGCACTGGATTCTTTCGTCCTTCCTCTGACATAGTTCTGTGTCTGAACTTTAATGAAGTCATGGACTGCAATGCATGGGCCACAGCATAAACTGCATTGTAGACACTGTAGCTATGGGGAGTTATGCTCATATCAAAGACAGACCTAGGAAGAGCCTCTAGTTTCTCCTCCCCACTGCAGCGATTCCAAGCATTGCCCTCTTCTGAAGAAGTGGGGAAGGAGCAATCAAATGCCTGTTTCCAAAAATCTTTAATAAAACCATCTCCGGACTCCACATTAGGGTTTCTCATCCGAAGAAAATTTTGGAAACCCACCAGCTCCTTTGATTGCGTTGCAAAGGCTAAGGAACCATGAAGGATATCCAGATCCCAAGAGCGTTGAAAGGGAACAGAAGCAAACTCCATCTGTGCAGTCATCATCCAGACTTTGCCTCTCTTCATTGGTATGTCTTCAATTTCCGAAATTCTGGGAAACATCCTCATAAAGATTACAATGTGAAATTCGCCATGTATGAACACAACAGTGGCCACGCTATTAATTGCCAGTCGGTATACAAGCACCCAGGATTCTATCATTTCATGGATGCCAGTTTTCAAATATAATGGTGGAAATTGTTCTATGAAATCAAAGCAGATGCCGCCCTTGGAAAACTTGGGAAGTTCGTTCTGTACAAACCAGAGACTATTGTCATCTTCCATAAAAATGACACCAATCCATGTCCACTTGAAAAGCAAAAACAGCTGAAGTATCCCAACATACTGTTGGTTCCTACTAGGGAACATCCATTGCAAGAAGGCTTGTTGGGATGGGTCATTAATGAAAGGCGAAGAACCATATCCAAGCTATAAAGAAAAGGGGGAGAAACACTAAGTAGGTAGTGAAATTCAACAGGTTCTGACAGAAATTTTGAGTGGTTCAGAGAACTGGGAAATTCCATATCTGGCTGGCCCCAGAGTGTGGTGGGAATGGAGACTTTACAGTATCCTTCCCCTGCCACACACACCAAGCCATGTCAACAGAACTGGTAGTAAAAAAAACTTTTAATTTTACCACTGGGTGGGAGAAATTGGAAAACATATGAAAAACACAATTTCTTTAAAACTAACTCAAATATTAACTCCCTGATCCCCCCAAAAAACCTTGGAAAGTAAAGTCAAACACCACCCTAATGGGACTTGGTCTTAATCACTTTTCATCCTTGTTCCACCCAGTCTAGAATAACCATTCATATTTGATCATGAAGTTTAATGTTTTTCAAAACAATTCCCCAAGGAATGAGAAGGGACATGATTTCACTGAACAAGGAACATAATTGCAGGTGCCAATCTTGTGAATTCTAAATATATTATTTGAAACAAACGAACAAGCAAGCAAACAAACAAATACAAGTACACTCCTGTATTCAAATGAGTGATGCTTAATTATTATTTTGTAAAATATATAGCCCTCATGAATGAAGATTACTAATAAGGTTTGGAGAATGCTGTCTGGAAACCATGTTTGTAAATTCCTTTAGAATTCTTCAACCTATTGTTTTGAGAAAGAAGAGAGAGAGAGAGAGAGAGAGAGAGAGAGAGAGAGAGAGAGAGAGTGAGCGAGAGAGAGAGAGAGAAAGAGAGGGACACAGAGAGACAGAGATTGATTGACTGACACTGACTGACAGACAAACAGACACACAGAAAAAACACGCAGACACTCCTGGTAGGACTGATGTTTTGAAATAGCTTCTATCCACTCTCCCAATTATGTTTCTATGGCTTTGTGTTTTTTAAAAAACATCATTCCAAATGGCTAAAGGAAGAATTCATAATGCTAGTAAATCATGAGTACAGAAAGTCCTCAACTTACAACCACAATTTGGCTCAACATTTATGTTGCTAAATGAGAAATTTGTTAAATGAGTTTTGTCCCATTTTACAGCCTTTCTTGCCACAGCTGTTAAGTGAATCACTGCACTTGTTAAATTAGCAACCCGGTTGTTAAACGAATCTGGATTCCTCATTGACTTTGCTTGTCAGAAGGTTGTCAAAGGGAGTAAACCTAAACTGCTAATATGTATGTAATAATGATATTCTGATATATATAAAATAAGAGAGAGATGTAAGATCCCGGGGAAACACCACCTTCCGTATGATGCAGCTGTCAAAATTTTTCTCCACACTTATGTACCCTTTTCCCCAAAATATTTGTAAAAACCAATAAAACTTTTTTTTAAAAAAGAAGGTTGCCAAAGGGTGATCCATGATCTAAGGACATGCTGTCTTAACAGCAGCGAAGATTATATTCGCACAATATTGGAAAAAGGAAGAAACACCGTGAGATGAAGAAATAATTAGGAAGATGCTAGATTGTGCAGTAATGGATAGACTTACATTGAAAATTAAACAGAAAGAACCCACAGAATGTTATCAAATATGGAATTTATTTGGTTGGAAAAAAAGGGATGGAGGTTAAGAATGTAATCTATATTGTTAAGCTAATTAAATATCCAGATAACATTATGTTTATTAAGCACTAATATATGTGAACAATAGAAAATTTAAAAACAAGCAAACAAACTTCATCAAGGATTTATTTTTTTCAGGCACTAAGCGCTATGCAAACATCTTACCTGTGGTACCTTGTAGAAGCTCAGAAGGGTTGCCATAAAGAAGTTCACATCAGAGTTAGGTCCTCCAATGACTGCAATAGCGTCATCGTTACTATCACACTTGTAGTTAGGGAAGAAGTTGCTCCATGTGGAGAGAAGCTCCAGTGAGGCGAGGTAAGTCCAACTGGCACCAAATTGGCTGTTATAGATGTGGAAGCCCAGGGAGATATTGGGTAATATCTGAGGATTTGCATTGATCTCCGTTATGGCAAATACAAAAGCCAAGATATGCTGATAAATCTGAGTCACAAATCTGCAGTGTGATTTACAAGCTGAATGAGTGCAGTTGTTGATAGAAGTCAATAGGAGTCATCCAAGGCAAATATCCAAGGTCTTACAATCAGAGATATCTTAAAGTATCTATTTGTTTATGAAACTAACTCATATTCACAGGAAGGATTACTAAAATTGATGTAGACTTCCATATGATATATGCAGCTGATATTTGGTGGACGAATAATGAGTGTTATCTTATGTATTTCTTTTAAGAAAGCTCTTAAATAGCCAACATGTTGAATCCAGGAAACAGAAAATTTTGATGTGAGCCGCCTATGGTCTGACCTAAGCATAGTACACAAAATTGTCTGCTACAACGCCCTACCTGTCAATGACTACTCCAGCTTCAACCTCAATAATACATGGGCAAACCATAGATACAAACTCAAGGTAAACCACTCCAAACTCAATTGCAGAAAATACGACTTCAGCAACAGAGTGGTCAACGGCTGGAATGCTCTACCTGATTCTGTTGTTACATCCTCAAACCCACACAGCTTCAACCTCAAATTGTCTACCGTGGACCTCACCCCATTCCTAAGAGGTCTGTAAAGCGGACGTGCATAAGCGCACCAGCATGCCTACCATCCCTGTCCTACTGTCCCCATTTATTTGTACTTACTTCCTTTGTTCATATCCATATTTATACTTATACCTGTTATCTTGTACATGTTTGACAAACCAAATAAATAAATAGATAGATAGATATCTGGCACAAATGTTATGTGGAGTGGATGGGGGCTGACTACCGCAAGAGGAATTTTCGGACTACTAGTATGAAAAATGTGAATAGTCCTAGCACTTATGTTAGCTCATGTTCCCAATCTTCCTCTCTTAGTGGAATTGCCTGCTTAAAAAAATTTCACTTTATTGTAAGAAAACACCTTATGGAAAATGTACAATTAACAAGAACTTTGGCTTACCCAATCTCATCCAGGAGGTTGTGAGATGGATGTTGATTAAAAGTCACGGGGTCAGAAAATATGTAGGCTTGTGAGATAATGCCTCCAATAATGTGGTCCCCTGGCTGATAATACTGGTGGTGTATTGGCAGAGGGTAATAGATCTTACATGTACCAACTGGGACATTGGACAACGTCTCAGGTAGTAGCAGAAATATCAGGTAGAATGGCATCAGGTAGAAACAACTTCTTCTGGACATCAGTTCTGGTCTAAAGTGTCCTGGAGGAGTTCTGGGCTGAGTTTAGTACCCTCTAACACATTTTTTTGCGCACTGGGAATGATCAGAGGGAAGTTCCCAACCAGTCTGCATTGGGTATTTTTCTTGAATCACAAAACATCATTTTGTAGCATACTTTGATCTTGGTTCTTTTCTCCCAAGGTGTATTAGTTGTCCTTTGGGAAGTGAAATAGAAGCTACCCTTGTCCTGTTGATACAGGAAAGATTATTCCCTTTGCAAAATTGCAAGTTCTTTGTGATATTGTGGGAGAAAACAACTTAATTGCATATTTCAGCAAGCTATTCCTCTTTCTCATGAATAAGTTGAGAGGAATTCTCTCTCACCATCCCTTTCATTTTCCCTCCCTCTGTCTCCAAGATCCCCGGGGATCCAAAAAGTCAAGGTGGCACCTCAAGCATTTTTGTGCTTGCTGTCTACACAAACACATAAAAGAAGACATAGGTCTTCAATTGACATTATCTCAACTATTTTTTGTTCCCCCTCACCAGGGATGAAATTCAAAAAAATTTCCCTACCGGCTCTGTGGGCATGGCTCTGTGGGTGTGGCTTGGTGGTCATGTGATTGGGTGGGTGGGCATGGCCAAGTTGATATCACTTCTTTGTCCTTAATGACTTACAAAAAGAAGATATACTAATTATTATACACAAAACAATAAAAGAGGTACACAAATATTTACATAAGAGCAGTAAGACTCTTATTACTCTTATGCAAGTATTTGTGTACCTCTTTTATCGTTTTGTGTATAATAATTGGTATATCTTCTCTTTGAATTTCACCCTAATCTATCTTCTTATTATCCCAAAATGGTGCTTTCCCATTTGTTATTAAACTACATGTTCCAGCATCCTCGTAACCTCGGGCTTAACAGGAGTTTCTGTGTACCTAATAAAGTAGACAAGAGCTGATAGATGGATATTGTTTTCCTGTTTGATAAGACTCTTATCTGTGATTAATATGTATATGTATATATATACACATACATATTATATACATAGGGAAATTAGGGAATTATGTCTCCGAGGGTAGACTATAACTGAGTCAGCTCGGTTGCCACCAATATTTTGGGTCTTTCCTTTAAGTCAAGGAAACCTGGCAACTTAAGACTTGGACTTCAACTCCCAGAATTCCCCAGGCAGCATGGGAGAAGGTGTGGGCGGGGCAAAACCAGGGGCTATTTTTTCCAGCTCTGCAAACCAATTCAAATTGTCCCTACCATCTCTCCCAAACCTGGCTGGGGTGGTTGAAGTTCATCCCTACTCCTCACCACTGTATTTCCTTTTTTGAAATTCTTTATATTCTTCCAGAGGAGTTTGAATTGAGGGAACAGGAAAAATGGTCTCAGCTAAGGACTGAATCTGTACTGATGTGAAAATCAGTCAAAATTTTTCATCTTCAGCCTTAAATGTTACTAATGTTTTCCCCTTTTAAAGCTGTAATCTGTGCAATGACTTCAGACTTCACTCAAATATGAGTACAGCTCTGGGTACTGCTGGGGTATTTTTTTTTAATGTAACAGGCAGATGTGATTTAAATTTGTAAAAATCTACCTCCCTTGAATCAAAATTAAAGGATAAACCAGCCAGCAGGACATATAGCAGAATAGAGAGGAAAATCTTCCCAATTATCTCTAGTCTTTTGAAGTTTCTTCTTTTTTCTCCCCAAAATTTCAGCCTCTCTTTGAATAACTGGTTTCTTGATCTTCTCCAGCTGTTCCCTAACTAATCACATTTTGCCACTTAGAAAAAATACCCAGGAAAGTTTAATATGTTGTCTTTTCAATGCACCAATCTAGATCAACTTCTTTCCTCTAAATTTGTTCCCTATAGTTCACAATGCCAGATTTTTTAATACTTTCCCAACCTCTTAAATGTGTTCCTTCTTCTGGGCGATTTCCAGGGGTGGGATTCAGCTGGTTCACACAAAGACCAGTTGGTTGGCATGCATCTGTGCGATGGGACCCAGAAAAGCAGCTGGGGATGGTGCACATGACCACAGAAAGCGCTCTGCGTGCCAATTCTGGAATGCATGTTGTAGGTTCGCCATCACAGTCATAGAGGCTGGCTGAAAGTGTATTATCATATAAACAAGGGAACTGAGTTCCCTAAGTTTATATAACTTTCCTGTGTTATGGAGGGTCCCAGAATCAGTGGCGTAGCGTGGGGCGTGCAGGGGGGCCGGCCGCACCGGCCGCAACATCTGGAGGGGGCGCTCGCACTCGCAGCTCTCTGCCCTTGCCTGGCTCACTCACTCTCTCTCACTGCAGTGCTGGCTTTGCGAATCCGATCCGAGCCGCTGGGTCGCCGCCCACTGTGGGACGACATATAATAGCATGGCCCATGCTAGGTTACTACATTTGTAGATTTGTATTCATAGACCTGCTGAAAATGTGGAGAATGTGTAATGCATGTTCGCACTCAATAAAGTGTTTGAAAATAAACTTGTATTTAGATGCATTTTACTTTAATTACATCAGTATTTTCATAACAAACAATACATGTGCTTAGGGGGTAAGGGTTTCTTTAACTAATCTAGTGGAAGAGACTCGAGTGCTAAAATCCATGGGTTAGGAGGCCCAAATTACTTGCCTTGCCCCGGGTGCTGACAACCCACGCTACGCCACTGCCCAGAATCACCCCATGAAATCCTCTATAGAGCAATGGTCTTAAAGGAGACATATGTAATTAAAAGAAAGTGCTAATGCATTTTGTTTGTGTATAAAATGGGTATGAAAATAGATTGGGCTCTTTCTTTCTTTCTTTCTTTCTTTCTTTCTTTCTTTCTTTTTAGTAATTCCTCAAGTTTACAAAATATCATTGGAAGCAAATTTGAATGTATGTCTATTAAAAGTATAATTTAATTAAATCTAAAAAAAAGATAATAAAATATTTAATTACAATTAAAAAGGTGCATTATAATTAATTGATTTTAATTATAAATATGAAATTTTTAATGAAGTGTTTACAGACTTAAAAGCCATATAAGAGGATTTTCCCTTCAGAGTTAAGGAATTTGAAACAATGCAGTGATTTTTATCAAAATAAATCATGATACTTTACAAAGATTAATTAGTGTAAATAGAAAAATATCTCACTTATTACAACAGGGGGAAAAGTAAAAAAAATGGGACATTTTTTAAGATGGTAAGGTAATCTGTTTTAAACAAAGATTTTATGTGGTCTTGTTTCGGTTGGGATATTGCTTCTAGTTTTTAGGCTGGAAAAATGAAGTTTGGAATTTAGTTTGAAGATTTAATAATTGTGTAGTTATAGAATCGGCTTGTAATAATTATAGGTAGTATAAAAACATGAGGTCACAATTGCTTGGATATTTTATTGTTTTGGGAAGAGTTGTAAATAAACACTTTTCCTTTCTTTTCCATCATACATCCTGCCCCCTCTTTTCTTGATTTAATTTTAATTTTTATTCTATTTTCCCTTAGTAAACCTTAATCAAACTTCAAAATAATAATTAAGAAAGTTGAAACAAACGGCACCACGAAGAGCTACCTAGGCATCCATAGAACCGATATTCTTTAAGGACATATTGAATAAGAAGGAACACCCATTTTTATTTATACATCCCTGCGACCAATCCGCTCGCACAGAGAGGGCCTCCTCCAGGTGCCGTCCACCAGACAGTGTCGAGGGGCGGCGCCTAGGAGTAGAGCCTTCTCTTTGGCGGGCCCAGCCCTGTGGAATGACCTCCCTCCGGATATTAGGAATACCTCTGACCTCCGCTCCTTTCGTATAAAGCTCAAGACCCACCTATTCCAAGTAGCTGGCCTGGCTCAACCATGATCTAACTATATCGCTCCTGACGGGTTTTTTATTTGTGTAATTTAATTGTATTTATTTATTTAGGGGTTTTTAAATATTGTGATTTTAATTGTTCTTATCCATCAGCCCACCTCCTCCTTGTACACGTCTTAGTACACGTTTTTGTTATATGTATGTCTTGTCCAGATATGTATTTTATATGTTTTATTGTACGCCGCCCCAAGTCCTTCGGGAGAGGGTGTGGCTAAGAAATAAATATTTATTATTATTATTATTATTATTATTATTATTATTATTATTATTATTATTATTATTATTATTTTGTTGTTACATTTATAATCAATTGCTCTGTTTTACTAAAAGCTCAAGGCAGTTGTCATTCCTTGAAACCACATCCTGGGTTATTCACTAATCTAAATGTTGGTGTGTATGATGTAATGTGTCTGATTCCTATAACTCACTTCATGGGCTTTTTTCTCATGAGTTGTTGCCTGTTATTCTCAAGATGAGTAAACTTTGGGGGAGAAAATGAGAACCAATAATCCAGCACTTGAGGCTAAGATAGAGAAGATCTCCACAGCCACCGTGTATTTCCCTTTGGTGCTCTGGTAGGCTGGGACAAAAGAGATCCAGATGCTGCAAAAGAGAAGCATCCTGAGGGTGATAAATTTAGCTTCGTTGAAACTGTCTGGGAGGTTCCTGCCAAGGAAAGCCACTGTAAAGCTGATCATGGCCAAGAGGCCAATGAAACCCAGGACACCGTAGAACATGACAGTCGAGCTTTCATTGCATTCCAGGACCATTTCTGTAGGCAGAGAGTGCAAGTCAAGATCTGGGAAGGGAGCGGAGTTCACCAACCACACAGTGCAAAGAGTAGTTTGAATGAAAGAGCAGGAAACCACTATAAAAAGTGCCAGCCTTTTCCCCACCCATGACTTCATCTGAGAGCCCGGCCTGGTGGCCATGAAAGCGAGGACCACAGTGAGGGTTTTGGCCACCACACAAGAAACTGCCACAGAGAAGATGATGCCAAAAGCAGTTTGGCGGAGGAGGCAAGTTGCTCTCTGAGGCCGACCAATGAAAAGCAAAGGGCAGGGAAAGGAAAGCAGAAGGGAGACCAGGAGGGCATAGCTGAGGCCCTGGTTATTGGCCTTGACAATGGGAGTGTTCTTGTGCTGAATGAAGACTGCGAGGATCAGGGCTGTGATGGAAGAGAATAAAAGAGCAACAATGGCCAAGGTGATCCCCAAAGACCCATGGAAAGATAGGAAGCTGATCTCTTTTGGAATGCAGTGATCCTGGGCTTTGCTGGCCTAGTGATCCTCTGGACACTGGTAACAAGAATCCATATCTGAAAAGGAAAAACCAAGTCTATTTAGAAGTTGGTGTTTAGAATTAAGAAGAAAAGCTTTGTACTAGTATGAATGCCAAAGACAATTACATGATCCCTGTTTTTATATATATAGAAGAAAGAAGATTCATTCATTATTATATCGCAGCTTTCTTTCAGAAGCTCTAAGCAAAACCTCTACCCCAGGGGTCCTCAAACTTTTGAAACAGGGGGCTAATTCACAGTCCCTCAGACTGTTGGGCAACCAAGCCAACTATGTGGGCATAGCTAGGTGGTCAAGTGATTGGGTGGGTGTGGCCAATTTAGCAGTCCGTTAAATAATACACACAAATTAAACTTTAATTTGTTTTGCTCCTGGGAGTGTTTTATTTGCTTTCGTTTGCATGTTGCTCTTTGGTTGACTTTTCTTTTCACTGCATTATTTTTTAAAATTGTTTAGGAGTCTAGTGGTCCACTTCAGGAAACTTAGTTTTGCAGCAATTCTTCTCAGCCTCAAGGAGCTTACAATCAACAAGTCTCTCTCTCTCTGTCTCTGTCTGTCTGCCTGCCTCTCTTTCTCTTGTCTCTCTTTCTCTCTTTCCCTCTGTCTCTCTCTGTCTCTCTGTCTTTGCCCCCCCGTCTATCTCCCTCTGTGTATGTCTCTCTTTCCCTCCCTCTCTCTCTCTTTCCCTCCCCGCTCTTTCTCTTCCCCCCTCTCTTTGTCTCTCCTGGGGGGGGGGGAAGGAACCCCTGAACTGGTACTGGGTGGTGGGAATCTGATGAGCAGTGCTCCAAAAACAGCTGGTCAGTGGGGAGGTGGGGAAATTCCACAATCTCTCCAAAAGTAACACATCTCTTGTTGCTTGAAACTTGAAGACTAGTCCAGTCGGGAGGAAGAGGCCTGCCTGCTCACCCACCCGTAGTTTGAAGACCCCTGCTCTAGCCCTCTGTTAACCTGCTTTCCATACAAAAACAATCCTTGTGGGATATATTGAATTGAGGGAGTTGGTAGGGCCAAAGTCAACATTGAATTTCCATGGTAAACTTGGACCTGATTTCTCTCTTCCTTGTCCATCACCTTAATCAATTTACTACTTGGTAGAAAGTGGTAGAAAGTGGTAGAAAGTGGAAGCCACTCTACCTCTAGCCAGATCCTTGACTACCATTGAGTTTTGAACAAGTTTATAAGCATTTCAGAAACATCAAACATTGTTCCTTAAATGTATGCATCCATTTCAGGCCAAACACTGATCTTCTGTAGAACATGGAGAGTCGAAACATAGTTCCTTTTCTCCTGCTCTCCATAGCAGATGTCTTTAGTGTATATTAAGCTTCTCCTTTCTATTTGATGCTCTAGGGAGATTAATTAAGATAAACGTCATCTATCCAGCTGACCCATAGGCAAAAGTTAATAGAAAGAGGGAGTATTCAAAACTACCCAACAACAAAGTTTTCAGATTTCAGATCTCCTCTGTATTTCACTTGTAGACTGTGTGACCCTAATATTTCTGAGTTTGATTTATGAATGATTTCATTCACACAACATGCTAAACAAGTCCATGCCAAACCTTGGTTGGAATTTCTGAAGCTTAACTACCTGTATCGCCTTCCTTTTGCACTTCACATTTTGTGTATTTTGCAATATTCTGTTGGGAATAAAGCAGGGGTGAACTGCTACCAGTTCAGACCTGTTCACCCAAACTGGTAGTAAAACATGCTACCAGTTCGGGCAAACTGGTAGTAAAAAAATGCTACCAGTTTGGGTAAACTGGTAGCATTTTTTTACTACTGGTTTGGTTCCGATGATCAGCTGTGTGATAATCAGCTGTGCCACATGTTTTCTAAATTGTGCAGCACAGCTGATTGTTACACAACTGATCTTTGGAACTCCTGATTCACCCAAACTGGCAACATGTGCAGCACAGCTGATTGTGGCACAACTGATCTTTGGAACTCCTGATTCACGCAAACTGGCAACATGTGCAGCACAGCTGATTGTGGCACAGCTGATCATTGGAACTACTGATTCACCCAAACTGGCAACATGTGCAGCACAGCTGATTGTGGCACAGCTGATCATCAGAACTACTGGTACTGGTTTGGGTGAAACAGTAGTTTCAACGATCAGCTGTGTGACAATCAGCTGTGCTGCACCATATACAGTATATTCGCTAGAAAGCAGGAATCTAAATTGTGCAGCACAACTCCTCGCCCCCATCGCTGTTCTACTTACTTTTGCAGACTCAGAAAAGGCTTCTTAATCCTCCATTTTCAGTGCTGTGTGGTAGCGCCTGTGATGTGCATGCATGCGCAAAGTGAACTGATAGCGAAGTGAACTGGTAGCAGACTTCGGAGTATTTCACCCCTGGAATAAAGGTCAACTACATTCCATATTAATGGAAAATATGAATCTCAGTTTTCACATGTCTTTGATGTGGCTAAAGGATTCGGTCAAATACTTAGCCCCACAGGAAGCCACCAAGAACAGCAAATGATGAAAGGAACAATGAATTGATGGGGTGCAAACTGACCCATTGCATGTGTGAAGTGACATCGCCAGAACATTAAAAAAGCCAAGAGCTTGCACCATCACAACAGGGCAGCATGGACCTATTTCAATTCAATCTGATTTGTACATAAAGAATTATAGTTCCAATACCATCATCAACAAATTAAGGCTCAGTGGCATTGTACCTTACCCATTTGGTTTGAAACTTTCCCTCTTGGGCACAGAAGGCAATCGTAACAACAAAATGATTCTCCCTCTTTTTTGGTTTTGCTATAACCTTTTTGGCAGAGTTCATTACACAAAGATCGAGGCTGTACCTGGGTGCAAAGAAAAGTGGCAAGCACTTGAACTCTTAGCAAAACCTATTGAGCAAATGAGTAATGTGAAATAATCAAATCTGGGTTGATCCTGGTTTGTATGCATCTGCCTTAGGATCAGTGTTGATTTCTTATGACTACCTAGACAAAACCTTCTCTCTCTCTCTTTCTCTCTCTCTCTCTCTCTCTCTCTCTCTCTCTCTCTCTCTCTCCCTCCCTCCCTCCCTCCCTCCCCCCCCCTCTCTCTTAAACATAGCTTATCATTTTCTGCTTACTAGGAATGAGAGGTACAATGGCTCAGTGGTTAAAAAACACTGAGCTTGTCAGCCTGGATTCAAGACCCAAGCATCTTCGGTGGGAAGTTAGCAGGGTTCCATGGAAATTTCAAACCATAAGAGGCACAGTGGTTAGAATGCAGCATTGGAAGCTAATTCTGCTGACAGCCAACTGTTTGATGATTACTGGCTCAAGGTCGACTCAGCCTTCCATTCTTCTGAGGTCAGTAAAATGAGGACCCAGATTGTTGGGGACAGTATGCTGAGTCTGTAAACTGCTTAGAGATGGCTGTAAAGCACTGTAAAGTGGTATATAAGTCTAAGTGCTATTGTTATTCAGACAGTGCTGGCTTTCTCAGTTACGAAACAGAGATGAGCACTGCCCCATAATGTTAGACATGGCTGGACAGGGGAATTCTTTAGCTTTACCTAGAACTGAGAGAGTGTAACTGGCCCAGGGTCACCCAACTGGCTTTGTGCTGGTGTAATCAGATAAAATTGCTTCTAATGTTGATATGTCAAGTTAATTCTTTCTGTTCTTTCAATCGCAGTCAAAGACCATTACTGGAAACTTTAAGGACATTAAAAAGAGATATAATATCAATGTATTTGTCCCTTCCAGACAAGGCGCTATGACTATGTAATGGAATATTTTGGCATTATTTCTCATCCATTACTGCCAGTTGCAAATTACTATATCTTTCAGAGTATAAGACACAGATTCCCCCCCCCCCCACTAAAAGAGGGTGAAAATTTGGGTGTGTCTTATACACAGAGACGGCAATAGGCTATGGCAATCCCTGCAGCCTGAAACAGCTGATCGCCAGGAGGCTGGTCCAACTGACAATCAGCTGCTTGTACTAATCAGACTGTGCTGAAATTGAAAATGAAAAATGCTGTTGCTGCAAGGAGGCAAATTGCTGGGAAGCAGAGGCAGATTTTTTTTCTTGTGCTAATCAGGCTAAATTGAAACAGGCTGTTTTCTGTTTGCTGCAAGGAGGCAAATTGCTGGGAGAGAGAGACAGAGAGAAGCAGAGGTAGATTTTTTTTCTTGTTTTCCTCCCCAAAAGCTAGGTGCATCTTATACTTTGGAGTGTCTTATACTATGATAGTTACATGCTTCCTCAAAATCTTGCTATATTTACATTTAAAACCAAACCAAACCATTATACAATGGTAATTATTCATAGTACTTGTACCAAGAATTACAATTTGGTAGGTCCTTCTGTCACCTTATTGTGGATTTTGGACAGGTAAGATCTGAGTCACTTACCTGAAATAAACTTCAAGTTATTGACTAAACATACTCTTACAGCTATTTCATTGTCCATTGATTGAATTTGGAAAAGGGAGAAATAATGAGATGATCTCTAAAATGTATATGCAAAAATACCTGGTTAAATCTCCCTGACCATCTAATGGCATCAATTGCTACCAATCTGCCTTCCATTGAGGACCTATATATTGCATGAGTCAAAAAGAGGACTGTGAAAATCTCTATAGACCCCTCACATCCTGGACATAGATTGTTCCAACCTCTGGCCTCAAAACAACACTATAGGGCACTGCACACAAGAACAAGTAGACACAAGGACAGTTATCCCCCTAAATGCCATCACTCTGTTTAACAACTAATAAACACTGTCAAATAATTTACTAAGATTGTATTACTATTATATTTCACTTCTTTGCTAGTAGCTATCTCTTCCCACTTATGACTATAACCATGTTGCTTATAACTTTCAATTTATATTGTTTTATTTGTTTCCTAGTACGATTTGATAGCTTTTTAGTAACCTTGACTATCACTAAGTGTTGCATCTTTTTATTCTTGATGAATGTATTTTATTCTCCTTATGTACACTGAGAGCAAATGCACCAAAGGCAAATTCCTTGTGTGTCCAATCACATTTGGCCAATAAAGAATTCTATTCTATTCAAAAAAAAAATTGATTCACTTAATAATTGTGCTAATTTTAGCTCATATTCAATAAGACTGATTGCTATAACTCACTTTATGAGAGTTTTTCTCATAAGTTGGTGCCTATTATTCAGCTCAGGTCTTATCAAAATGATGTAAACTTTGGGGGAGAAAATGAAAACCAATAATCCAGTACTTGAGGCTAAGATGGAGAAGATCTCCACAGCCACCGTGTATTTCCCTTTGGTGCTCTGGTAGGCTGGGACAAAAGAGATCCAGACGCTGCAAAAGAGAAGCATACTAAGGGTGATAAATTTAGCTTCATTGAAACTGTCTGGGAGGTTCCTGCCAAGGAAGGCCACTGTAAAGCTGATCATGGCCAAGAGGCCAATGAAGCCCAGGACACCATAGAACATGGCAGTGGAGCCTTCATTGCACTCCAGGACCATTTCTGTAGGCAGAGAGTGCAAGTCAAGATCTGGGAAGGGAGCGGAGTTCACCAACCACACAGTGCAAAGAGTAGTTTGAATGAAAGAGCAGGAAAACACCATAAAGATGGCTAGCTTGTTTCCTACCCATGACCTCATTTTAGAACCTGGCCTGGTGGCCATGAAAGCGAGGACCACAGTGAGGGTTTTGGCCACCACACAAGAAACCGCCACAGAGAAAATGATTCCAAAAGCAGTTTGGCGGAGGAGACAGGTTGCCCTCCGAGGGTGACCAATGAAAAGCAAAGGGCAGAGAAAGGAAAGCAGAAGGGAGACCAGGAGGGTGTAGCTGAGGCTCCGGTTGTTGGCCTTGACTATGGGAGTGTCCTTGTGCTGAATGAAGATCGTGAGAACCAGAGCCGTGATGAAGGAAAATAAAACAGCAAAAATAGCCAAAGTGAATCCCAAAGGATCTTGGAAAGATAGGAAGCTGATCTCTTTTAGAATGCAGCGATCCTGGGCTTTACTGGCATAATGATCCTCTGGACACTGATAACAAGAATCCACATCTGAAAAGAAAAAAACAACAACCCCTCAGATCTTTATTTAGAAGTTGGTGTATAGAATTGAAATGAAAATAGGAGCGCAATACGCAAAGTGAGTTCCAAAGGCAAGTGCCTGATTCTCATATGTTTGTTTTCATCAAGAATTGTGGAGAGTCTAGCATCAACTTGTGTGAGGCTGCTGGTGTTGCAGGGGGAAGGGAGATGGCACAAGGGTTCTGCACAAGGCTCCTGCTGCTTCCTCTGCATGACACTGCTGTTCAACTGCCGTGTCCCACCCTGCAATGCCAGAGCACACACTGGGCTTGCTCCTCCTCCCCACTTTCATTTCATTGGAGCTGGATGCGAGCCAAGCTGTCTCTGCAAAGCCCCCTAGAGGCTGCCCCTGCCTCCCTTCCTGATTGACCCCCCCAACACATTCTTGCCTGTCTGCCATCTTCTCCATAATAGTAAAACCTATAAACTAAACAGCTATCTGTATATGGTAAGGCATATCAACACCAATTCTCTTTTCAGCTATGTCTGGTACACTCTGAGCCCATACCAGTGTTAAGGAATTAAGCTCCCCTTTGGGAGAGCGACTATGCAGAGAAGCATAATGAGAATGGTGTGGAAGAACATGCACAAACCAGCATACAGGGACACCGAATAGTATAAAATATAGTAGTTTACTATGTGGAAATATAGAGGTATTCAGTTAACAGTCCAAGTCATACACGGTTCAGTCATTCAGTTATCAAATAGTCAGTTTAGCACACAAAATAGCTAACAGTAGCAAAACACAGTACCTCACAATGCACTGATCAGTGTCTAACAAACAGAGAGCTAACAGTCATTCTGGCTCCCTCTTATGGCTACTTGAGGTAACAAACCAATTACATCTCTTTAGGATTTAAAGTAACAGATACATTTTTTTACAATCATAGCTTATATACATTGCCAAGCCAAGCCTAGGGTTACATCCCTAACATGCACCCCTCTGACACTATCTCTTTATAACTCCACACTGTCCCCCTCTGCATGACCAGTCAGAAGCATGGCTCTGGAGCTACCCAATTTGTTGGAAGGCATAGTCCCTTTAAAAGAAACTTTTTTAAAAAAAATATTGCATTGTACCCTGTCCATCTCACAGCCCATGTAATTGCACCACCCATCACCAATCACATGCTGCCCATTGCTGCTGTCTGCTACCCAATTGGCTGGGGCTCTTTCTCTCAGGTCAAATGATCAGGGCGAATGATCAGGGATGAAGGGCAAGGGTCAGAGGGTCAAAGGGGGCATTGGCTATGGAGAATGTCTGTGAGAGGGTCAGCAGAGGAGGAAACCTGGGTGTGAATCATCTGAGTGGGTGGCTGGGGGCAAAGGGGCACAGCCAATGGTGGGCGCCTAGACGACTAAACCCACTGAGATCTACACAGAGGGAAACAACTCTTTCTATTCAACTTGATCTCTATCAGAGGTTCATTCAGCAGGTTCTGATCAGTTCTGGAGAATTGGTAGTGGAAAGTTTGAGTAGTTTGGAAAACCGGCAAATACCACCTCTGACTGGCCCCGCCCCCATCTATTCTCTGCCTTCTGAGTCCCATCTGATTGGGAGGAAATGGGGATTTTGCAGTAAACCTCCCCTGCCATGCCCACCAAGCCATGCCCACCAAGCCACACTACTCCTACCAAGCCACGCCCACAGAACCAGTAGTACATTTTTTTGAATCCAACCATTAATCTCTATGTGACCAATTATGTGTACCACCATCTGTTTCTGACTCATTCTGTGATCTCTTTACCCATTTGATCTGAAACTTTTCCTATTGGGCATGGAAGGCAATCATAACAACAAAATGGCTTCCCTTCCTTCTTGCTCCTGCTGTGACCTTTATGGCAGGGGTCATTGCACAAAGACAGAGGCTGAGCCTAGGCACAAAGAGAAGCAGACAGGACAGAGTTCCTTAAATGTTGACTTGATACTGGGATAGCATACAACATTGGTTCTAATTAGACAACCAAACCATACAGAAGTTTGAAAATGTAATGTGCACAGAGCATTTTTTGAAATCCCAACCAAAAGGCATTATTACAATCTTATAAGCAAGCAGGTTTTTTTAAAAAATTCAAACATTTGTACTTGTGCCTGATTTGGGGCAATTGTCTTGCAGTGCAATTGTGTGGTGTTATATGCCACCAATTTCTACCATTTGCAGTGTTAAATAAGTTACATTTTCTCCCAGTGGTGGGATTCAAAATATTTTACTATCAGTTCTGTGAGTGTGGCTTGGTGGGCATGGCATGACTTGGTGAGCATGGTAGGGGAAGGATACTGTAAAATCGTTGTTCCCTCCCCACTCTAGGGGAAGGTTACTGCAAAATCCCCATTCCCTCGGGAGGCAGACAATAAATGGGGGTGGGGTCAGTCAGAAGTGGTATTTACTGGTTCTCTGCACTACTCAAAATTTTTGCTAACGATTCTCCAGAACTGGTCAGAACCGGCTGAATACCACCACTGATTTTCCTCTAAAAATCATGCTGTATTTACTTTTTTTAAAAAATATGCAAAGGTATTCTGTAGCTAATTGTACAAAAATTACAACATTGGTAGAAAACCACCTTTCTATGGCCAGAAAAAGTCTAGATTACTTTAAAAAAAATGGAAATAAGTTCAACTAACTTCCATACAGTTATACAATATATGACCACACCAGTGACGTGCGGTGAGGTTTACGGCTGGTGAGGCTGGTGACGTCATCAGGAAGGCGGGGAATGGGACCACGTGTGCTGGAGGCTGAGGCTGCCTCAACCTCCAGCACATGTGATCCCATTCCCCGCCTTCCTGAGCGTGCTCCGCCGGCTCGCGCTCCGCAGTCCTCGAAAGCAACGGGAACAACGAAAACCTTCCTGCCTCTGCTGGACTTTGCAGTCCAGCAGAGGCAGGAAGGTTCTCGTCGTTCCCCAGTTGCTTTCATGGCTTCATCATCCAGGAGCGCCAACAACATTTCTGCCTCCGCAGCTCCTGGGCACGGCCGGGCGGATGTATATAATATTATAATTATGTGTTTGTGTTACAACCCCTGGTATGACTATCAGTACAATTTATCAGTACAATTTATCAGTACAATTAAAACACACACACACACACACATATATAGTATATAATATTATATACTATTATTTCATGAAGAGAGGTGAGGCTCTGCCTCCCTTGCCTCCCCTGACAGCACATCCCTGGACCACACAGCTATTTTCATTAAGTGTAGCCTGAACGAATGAGATGCACCCCAAATGTTTATGGAAAATACCTGGTTAAACTTTCTTGGCCAACTAATGGCTTTGACATTAACAGTGGAAACTTTTCCTTTGGCTGCCCTGAGGTCAAATTTTCCCACTTTGACTCGATGTAGACTTAGATTTGGGAATGTGACCCAGTTGATAATATCAAATCCTGCTTCCAGATTTCCATTTTGATCAAAGGAAATAATTTCCCCAACACTGTTGTTAAATGAGACTTTTCTTAGAAAGCTGTGGAACTAATTGAAAGTGGAAAGGAAGATAAACAATAAACAAACAAACAGAAAAATAATACGAATTAAAAGGTGAACATATTTTACAAGATAGAAATACCAATGTCTACTCAAATTATCAAACATCATGATTAAATATAGTTAATCTGTTGCCTAATATTTGTTTACTTGTAATACGGCTAATATTGTAAGCAAAATATAAACAGTGAAAACCAGTTTATCATTGTTTCCAGGGATATGGATTATCTCTTTAAAGAAAAAACAAACAGAAAGTATGAAGAACACAAGCAAATTCAAGCACCAGGATATTTATTTGTCATAGTAATAATCTTCAATGGAAAAATGAATCAAGCGAGACATCAGGATCCTAATCTCTTATTTGAATTATTGAAATATCCTTTACTGTTTGTAATTCTGATTTGGATGGTAATAAAAATAGTCATAGAGTTAGTCTGCCCATTGAAAATGTGCTCTGTCCCATCGTGTTTCCTGAAATTTTGTTTTCGTGGGAGCATGCTATACTTTTGAACCTGACCAAACAATATTATTACATAACCATTCTAGAAACATTTTTAATATAGTTTTTATTAGTCACTACAGAAATGTTGAAGGATGTAGTGTTCTGGTTGTCCATACAAAAATTCCTGTGAAAAGAAATGTGGCCCAAGGAAAGATTACAATGCATTTAATGATATACTGTACATGATAGACCAGCGATGGCAAACCTTTTTTGGCTCGTGGGGGGAGCGCAGGGGGGTTGTGTGCAGGTGTGCTGCACACATAATGCAATGTGCAACCCCCCAGTGGGCATGCACACACTACAGGTGCGACCCCCCCATTTTTGCATGCTTTTTTCGCCCTCCCCAGGCTCTAGAGGCTTTATAGGAGCATGGGAGGGGCGAAAACAGCCTCCCCTGCTCCCCGGCAGCCATCCGGAGGCTTCAGGGTCCTTCAAGAGGCTTCCCTGAAGCCTTCGGAGCTCTTAAAATGACCCTCCGAGCAAACCGGAAGTCACTTCCAGTTTGGTCGGGGGGTCGTTTTAAGCGCTGCGAAGGCTTCAGGGACCTTCAAGAGGCTTCCCTGAAGCTTCTGGGGCAGTCAAAATAATCCTCCAACCAAACAAGAAGTCTGTTTCCAAACTTCTGGTCTGCCCATAGGGCCTTTTTTTGTGCTCCGGAGGAGTCAGGGAAGCTCCTGAAGCCTCCACAGGGCCTTGGGGAAGTGGGGGAGGCTATTTTTGCCCTCCCCAGGCTCCTCTAAAGCCTCTGGAGCCTGGGGAGGGCAAAAATGGCTTTAAAAAGGTGTGAACTCAGCTGGCCAGCGCACGCATGCACGCTGACCAGCTGACAGGGCAGCGCCTCACATCCCCTGACAAATGGCTCCGCGTGTCACCTCTGTGTGTCATGCCATAGGTTTGCCATCACTGTGATAGACAATGGTGATATTCAGACGGTTTAGCAAACCGGTAGTGGGGACCTGCCCACCCACCCTGATGCTATGCTGTCTTATTTAGCCATGTTTTCTAAGCAGCGTGCATGCATGCAAGCCCTGCGCATGAGCAAAGCACATGTATGGAAGGCTGTGCACATGCACAGAAGGCGCACATGAATGAAGCAGGCATGTGCATGTGTGCATTCACATTTTCGGTGCATGGAGAAGCGGTGGTAAAATTATGTGAAATCCACCTCTGATGATAGTGGTAAGAAAGGTTCAGCCCCCATACCCTACCAGGAGGAGAGTGAGATCATGTGCTGCCTAAATGTGTCACTCAGAAATGCAAACAAGGAAGTCTGAAGTTATCCTAAAACAAAGGGCAAGTAGAGTAATGATTAAGAAGGAATCCAATATAAACTTAATCTATTTTAGACCCTAACTCTCCCATTACGGTCAGCAGATAATGAACTGCTGACGAGTTAGTGTTGTTGAATTTTAGCTTCCACAAGGAAAATCAAACACCTTACATTCATCAAAAGTAATTTGTAAGCAGGAAGAGCTGTGAAATGATGGAAGAAAATGGTTATGCCTCTTCTAAAATGTACAAAAACATCAATTTCAGTAGATATGTAGACAGTCTCCCTTCTGTTTGTGTAATCAGGACATTACCTGCCACAGATGTTGATTCAGGAGTTTCTTTTGTCCTTTTCCAGACATAGTTCTGTGTTTGAACTTTAAGGAAGTCATGTACTGCAATGCGTGGGCTACAGCATAAACTGCATTGTAGACACTGTAGCTATGGGCAGTTATGCTCATGTCAAAAACAGATTTAGGAAGCGTCTCTAGCTTCTCTTCCCCAGTGCAATGATTCCAAGCCTTCTCCTCTTCTGAGGAAGTTGGGAAGGAACAATCAAATGCCTGTCTCCAAAAATCCTTAATAAAGCCATCTCTGGTCTCCACATTGGGGTTTCTCATCTGAAGAAAATGTTGGAAACCCACCAGTTCTTTTGACTGAGTTGCAAAGGCCAAGGAACCATGAAGGATATCTATATCCCAAGATTGTTGAAAGGGAAGAGAAGTGAAATCCATCTGTGCAGTCATCATCCAAACTTTGGCCCTCTTCATTTGTACATTTTCAAGTTCCAAAATTCTGGGAAACATTCTCAAGAAGATTGTAGTGTGAATTTCGCCATGTAAGAACACAACACTGGCTGTGCTGTCACTGATCAAGAGGTATAGTTTAAACCAGGACTCTATCATTTCCTGAATGCCCGTTTTGAAGTACACATTTGGGAATGGCTTGATAAATTCAAAGCAGATACCTCCTGCAGATAACTTGGGAAGTTCATTCTGCATGAAACTGTGGCTACTGTCATCCTGTATATAAATGACTCCAATCCAGGTCCATGAAAAAAGCACGAGCAACTGGAGAATCCCCATATATTGCTGGCTTATATTTGGGAACATCCATTGGATGTGGAATTGTTCAGATTGATCATTAATCACAGGAGAAGAACCATATCCAAGCTATAAAGAAAAGAAAGGCTGAGTGGATAGTATGAGCGCAGGTAAAATTTTATTGTTTGAAGGATTGGGATTCATTTAATATTTTCACACTGGTGGAAGAAAATGAAAAGATATAAGAATGTCCCGTTAGAATGGAGCTTAAGTGAAGGCACCAAGACTTTTCTCTATTCTCCAATGTATAGTGTAGGCTTGGCAAGTTATTTCACCTCATCTCCTCTTCTTATTGCAACAACCACTCGTACTTTACCATGAATATGAGCTGCAGTGGCCCAGTGGTTAGAGTACAGTACTGCAGGATGCTTCTGCTGATCACCAGCTACCTACAGATTGGCCGTTTGAGTCTCACCAGGCTCAAGGTTAACTCAGCCTTCCATCCTTCCGAGGTGGGTAAAATGAGGAGCTAGATTGTTGGGTGCAATATGCTGACTCTGTAAACTGCTTAGAGAGGGTTGTAAAGCACTATGAAGTGGTATATAAATCTAAGTGTTGTTGCTGAGATAAATTTCCACCAAAATAATTTCCAGTGAAATGGAAAAGAGGATTTTACCAAATATGGATTGTAACTGTGGGCAGCAAGCCTTTGAATCCTAATAACATTCTGTGCAAGGAATTGGAAAACATACAGACCTGTCAATGTCAAACAATATTTTGTAAATATAGTCTATATCAATCAAGACCAATAATACAATATGGAAAAGTGTTGACAGAAACCATAAAACTGTTCTGAATTCCTCAAGAAAGAATTGGAATAGGTTCCTGTATGAAGATGAAATCAGACCTGATAGTTTATAAATATAATAGTGTATAATTATATATAAATGTGTGTGTGCATGTATGTAAAAAACTTAGAGGTCATATATTTATTTTAGTAATATGACTTGAGGGGATAGTATTGATAGCTTTAGTCTACAAAAAAAGAAAACAGATCTAATAATTAGGTCACTGAATTACTGTAAGGCAACTAAAATATTGTAAAGACATTGTCATGTGTGTAAACATACAAATCTTTGATGGCAAGGTCATACCCACCATCTTCTATATTTTGGCTCTCCTCTGGTTGATGCTGCTACTTAGAGATGACTTACCAGCCAACTCCCTGACCCTTCAGTTCTTGTTGACAAGTGGAGACCTTGGAGCCTCTGCTTGTTCCATCAATATCTCTTAATCCAGATGGATGCTGTTAATTGCTGATTAAAAAATGACTTTTAAAAATTTCCCCTTCTGGGAACAGAAAAGAGATCACCTCTAGTTTGACGACACTTTCTTTGTCCCTATTGATAGAATGACTTACTGAACAAACAACCATATTTTTTGGAGTATGAGATGCACCAAGATTTTGAAGAGGCAAATTAAAAAAAAAAAGGTTTTTGTATTTTTCATAAAAACAGGCCCATTTTTTTTCAAAAAATGGTATGAATAGCCTTTAGGAGGCTTGTAGAGTGCTCCTGGGAGGTGGAATCCCAAATCCGAGCAAAAAACAGCCCGTTTTTCACAGAAACGGGCCCCTTTTTTGTTAAAAAAGGGCATGCATAGCCTTTAGGAGGCTGATAGAGTGCTCCTGGGGGCTGGGGAGGGCAGGATTGAGCAAAAAACATGCTGTTTTTGCTCATTTCTGCCCTCCCCAGCCCCCAGGAGCACTCTGGAAGCCTCCTAAAGGCCATGCAAAGCCATTTTGGTGAAGGGGTTGGGGTTTCAGGAGGCAAAAAATGCTGTATTGAGTGTATAAGATGCACGCCAATTTTCAGCCTCTTTTTGAGGGAAAAAGGTGCGTCTTATACTCCGAAAAATATGGTATGTCAGGCCCATAAAAACCAAGAAAGGCATGTAATACTTTCAAGCAGAGTTCTTTATTGTTTCTCAGCAGATTTTTTTAACAATTTTGCCAAAGCAAAGCACTATGATATCCGCATCTACTATATACTTTAAGAATCAGTTTGATTCAGCAGTCTGACAGGTTCTAGAGAACCAGTAGCAGAAATTTTGAGTAGTTCAGAAAACAGGCAAATGCCACCTCTGACTGGCTCCAGAGTGGAGAGGGAATGGAGATTTTGCAGTATCCTTCCCCTGGAGTGGGGTGGGAATAGAGATTTTGCAGTATCCTTCCCCTGTCATGCCCACCAAGCCATGCCACGCCCACCAAGCCACGCCCACAGAAGCGGTAGTAAAAGAAATGAATTTCACCACTGTTACGAATGATTAGGGAAGAATTGCCTTCATCCACTTTGTCTCATATAAAATATCTGGATTGAGCATCCTCTTATTCCTCTAGAGTGATCTCACCTTCTTTTGGAAATCCAGCCTACTACATTGCATCACAACCTGGTTTGTTACGATTTCATTCTTCAAATGTCCACTTTACCTGTGGTATCTTGTAGATGCTCAGAATGGTGGCCATGGAAAGACATGCCTGGGAGTCGGGTCCACCAATCACAGCCACATTAGTACTTTGGGCATCACATTTATAGTTTGGAATGAATTGGTCCCATGTGGAGAGGAGCTCCAGAGAAGCAAGATAAGTTAAGCTTCCAGTGAAGTAGTCATTATAAATGCTGAAACCCAAGGAGATGTTGCACAACATCTGGGTATCTTCGTTGATCTCCTTTACAGCAAATAGAAAAGCCAGGACATGCTGGTAGGTCTGAGTCAAAAATCTGTAATGAGATTTGCCTGCACCAATGAATTGCTTTTACTCAAGAGGTTTAAGGCTTGATAAATTCCTATTCACTTTGAAATAATTAGGCATTGTATTTTGTAAGGTTGCTAGGTAATAAGATATATGGGCAACTTAGTGATGAAACCTAAGCTCAGGTTCTCCACGATTTTCATTTGAAAATCAACCAAAGCTTTGTTGTGGCAGACCATCAAGTCCAAATAGTAGTTTAAAATGTCAGTAGAAAAATGCTTATATTTCAATGAGGCACACTTAAATTTCTATGTCTGCATGCTTATTGGGGGAAAAAATCCATCTCCATGTTAACTTTTATTTCAACGCATAATTAGAACTGCAGAAAAAAACAATTGCTCCCAATTGCTGCCTTCCAATGAGGACCTGTACACTGCATGAGTCAAAAAGAGGGATGTGAAAATATCTACAGACCCCTCGCCTCCTGAACATAAATTGTTTCAACTCCTACCTTCAAAACGATGCTATGGAACACTGCACACAAGAACAACTAGGACAGTTTTTTCCCATATGCCATCACTCTGCTAAACAACTAATTCCAACAACATTGTCAAACTATTTACTAAGACTGCATTACTGTTATTCGTCTCATCCTTCCTATTACCTATCTCCTTTTCTACTTATGGCTATAACTTTGTTGCTTGTATCTTTAAGATTTATATTGTTTTACTTAGTTTCCTAGTATTATTTTTGTTGATTGCTTATTTAGTATCATGTGACTATCACTAAGTGTTGTATCTTAAGATTCATGATGAATGTATTTCTGATTACTATGATCACGATTTAGTACTTATATCTTTGATGTACACTGAGAGCTTATGCACCGAGGACAAATTTTTTCTGGGTCCAATCGCACTTGGCCAATAAAGAATTATATTTCTAGTAAGGGAATAACTCTGAAAGGAAGTGACCTTGGCAATGTACAGAGATTTCTACCAACTGTATATCTTAGCAGGAACTACAGTGTAGTCATTAGTAGCATGGCCTACTAGTACTGTAGCGATAGGATTTAGATTACTTGAGCATCTTAGCTTTGGCAGGTGGGCTTCCCATTACTGTATTTTTAGCCAATACCCAAGAATACTACATAGTTATAAGTTCAATTTATTTATGCACAATATTCAAATACCACCTTGATATCGTTAGGGATTTTTTTATGACTTAAAATTTTGACAGCTTTCACTTATCTTTCATTTCGCAATGCTTACTGAAAACTACTTTGTTTTTCTAAGGGAAAATAAGTAATCATCAATCTTCCTTTATTGTACTAGGAACGTGAAATGGACAATTCTTATATTCATCCATATATAAGCGAAATACCACTCATGCATCATCTCAAAATCTCCAGAACTGTAAAAGCTACAAACTTCAAGTTTGTCACATACGTTCCTCTTGAATTCTAGGTGCTTGCTAAGAAAGGATTTTTTTCAAAATGACCATCAGGTCATTAGTATTTCTTATGTTATTAGTAACGTGCTCTGATTCTAAGGAGTTAGACTGAGGGAGAGAAGGGGATAAGATAGGAGAGGCTTCTGTGGGGCAAGCCTGAGGGAGAGAAGGGGATAGGAGGGGATCAATGGGGCCAGCCTAAGGGAGATAAGGGGGAGAGGAGAGGAGAGGCTTCTGGGGGGAAAGTCTGAAGGAAAGAAGGAGAGAGGAGAGGCTGATTGTAACTACCAAATTTTTTGGAGTATAAGACGCATCTTTTTTCCCTCAAAAAAGAGGCTGAAAACCTGGGTGCATCTTATACATCGAAGACAGCATTTTTTGCCTCCTGAAGCCCTGCTTCACTAAAATGGCTGTGCATACCCTTATGGGGGCTTTTAGAGAGCTCCTGGGGCTGGGGAGGGCAGAAATAAGCAAAAAACTGGCTGTTTTTTGCCCCCCCGCCCCCAGCAGCACTTTATAAGCCTCCATAAGGCTATGCATGCAATTTTTTGTCAAAAAAATGAGCCGGTTTTGTCAAAAACGGACCAATTTTAGCTCGTTTTTGCCCCCCCCCAGGAGCACCCTGCAAGCCCCACTAATTTTCAAGCTGTAAGTGTTGATTTATCGAGCCCGATCTCGTAGTTTCATAGCGGAGCACAGGTATCCAGCTAGTTAAATTATAAAATTCAAATAAAATCATGTATGTGAACTACCCCGAGTTACCCTATGGTAAGATGGGCAGCCAACAATTTTTATCAATAAATAAATTCGCTTAAAATGAATTGTAAATTACGGAAGGACAATAATGAGAATGAGAATAATATGGCACAATGAAGAGATTTAAATCAGTCTTAGTTCCTCCACCCACTGGATCTTTATCTGATACCTTGCTTGGGAATGTTGTCTCAATTGCTGTGTTAACTGTTCGTAATTTTAATGAATGAAAATTCTGGCTCATTTAAGCTAAAAGGACAAGTGTGTTCCTATCCTATTTGACCGAAAATTCAAAAATAAGGAGAACCCCAGAACCTTAAATATTTGGTACAAGGTACCGGTTGCTTACATGAGCTCATCAAGGACTTCAGAAGAAGGATGCCTTTCAAAATTGAGAGGGTTGGAAAACATGTAGCTCTGCGAACTAATACCAGCTATGATAACATCCCCTGACTGATAATACTTATGATTGATATTCCGAGGGTCACTGATTATGCATTTAGCAACTGAAATGTCACACATCATCCAAGGAAGTAGCAGCAGTATCAAAAGAATAAACGTCATGAATACACATCTTCTCCTTAACTTCAAGTCACCTCTTGTCTTCCAGCCACCCAAATGCTGTTGTTTTTGCATAGCCAGCAATGTCAACTTAATTAGGGTATCCGGGACACCCAGTTACTTCAAAAGCCTTGCTCTAAATGTTTCAGTCCAGATTAAGAAGGTCCTTCAATCCTGATTCTCTGTTTTGCTAGTCACTACCAGAAAATCCCTTGTCCTCTAAAGGAGTTGTCCAAGCAATTAGCACCAGTTGGATAATTATGGGGAATTCAAAGACCTACTCATCATTACAAATTATTTCCCATGTAGAAGTAGGAAATTACATTCTAACTTGTTATTTCAGCAAAGGATTTCTCTTCCCCTAAAAAGTTTCAAAATAATATGACTTCCTAAAACAAGAGAGCAGTGCAGGGGTACATCCGAGTGAGGTGGAAAATATGCAAGGTGACAAAAATGGTGCTATGATGAAAGCCCCATCTCCTTTGGGGGTTGCTTTGAAATGTCATAGATGTCATCCACATGTTCATTTCGGTAGAGTTTATTAGGTAACAATCCAGATTTGAATCTCCAAGCTTCAGTTCAGAATGTTTCTATATATTTTTCTTCAGTTCTGTTGTGACCTGCCAGTGGCCTGCAGAGCTGGCAGCAGAGTCGGACAGTTGGGGAGGAGGTTGGGGAGGAGCATGGGCCAGTCCTGGAGGCTGGGGAAGGCTCCGACCAGGGCTGTTTATTGGAGGCAGAGATGGGGCCGAGGCTGTCTGGCAGTGATAAGGTACCTACGGAGCTATACAGCAGTGAGGCAGAGGAACAGCTGGAGCCTGTTCCCAGTGTGTGCATGTGCAGAGCTGCCAAAAGAAAACAACTCAGAAATCAGGGTAGACTTGAGAGCAAAGTCACAGGTGGAAGGTGATTGGTCCCTCCCATAGGAAATAAAAGGGGAGTGGACTTTTACAGGAAACAGAATCTCAGAGACTCTATGCACAGTCTTTCCTTGCACAGCACCTCATTTGGAAAATATTTACATGGCAGCTTTCCAAGATAGAAAAGGTCTGTAGTCATAAATATTCTTTTGAATGACTGTTTGCCAGGCGTTGCTGAATGTGAATGAAAGGAATTCACACTCATTTAATAAAAGGGGTTTTGTCAGGACCAGGACTCTGCCTCCTGCTTTTTGGGAAAGCCTAGTTCAGAACAAGTTCTGCTAAAATATGATAATTCACTGGGTTTTTTTAAACCTAATTCTTCCATATTCACACTAGGAATACTATTTGAACTGAGGGTTGTAACATTTAATAATTTAGAGTGGGACAGATAATCATAGGGTCTGATGGATTTGTGAGTCAGGGGTGTGGTTTTCTAGATTTCCTTGTTTCTGGATTTATTATTCTTGTCAACCAGCCAGAGTTCTGATTTACAGGATAGGTGGCCATATACTATATGACTTTAAATACAATAAACCAAACCAAACATATAACATACTTTTGGGTGTATAAGATGCATTCCCCCACCCTAAAAGAGGGTGAAAATGTGGATGCATCTTATACACTGAATGTAGTCCCATCCACTTGCCAACCTCCATCCTTTGGCCTCTGCCTCCCTGTAATTTGCCTCCTTGCAGCAAATAGCAAACAGCCTGGTTCAGTTTCAGCTTCAGCACAGCTTGATTAGCACAAGCAGCTGATTGTTGGTTGGATCAACCTCCATGGCCAGCATCAGCTGTTTCAGGCTTCAGGGATTGCCATTGCCTATTGCCACCTCCGTGTGCCCCATTTTCTGCCAATTCTGATCCCCGCCGCCCAGAACAGATGGGAAATGGGGCACACTGAGGCTAAAAACAGGGTGTGCGGAGGCTGAAAATGGGGCACGCGGAGGCGGCAATAGGCTATGGCAATCCCTATAAGATGTGAGATGCTCCTGAAATGGCCTCCAGAAGTAAAGACTTAGGAAATGGAACAGTACCAAAGAACATGGTTTAGGAGGAACATGATAACTGTCTTCCTATACTTGAGATGTTGTCATAGAGAAAAGAGTATTGACTTATTATTCAAAGTACATGAGAGCAGAATAAGAACTAATGGGTGGAAGATCATTAAAGAGAGATCCAACCTGGAAATAAGAAGACATTTCCTAACAGTGAGGACAATCACCCAGTGGAAAAGCTTGCCTTCAGAAGTTGTGGGTGCCCCATCCCTTGACGCTTTCAAGAAGAGACTGGACATTCATTTGTATGAAATGGTCTAAGGTCTCCTGCTCAAGAAGGGGATTGGGCAAAGGGACCTCCTAGGTCCCTTCAAACTCTATTATTCTGTTCAGGACCAAAAAGCATGCCTCAAGGTCTTCTAATAGAAGAACACCTATTTTTTCTAGCTTTTTTACACATCCACCAAGCATGATAAAATGTCCCTTTATGTTGTGCACATTTTCATCCTAATCCAGCTTCTTAAGCACTATGACATCTTGGTTTCTTTCTTACAGTATGATTCTTAGAAATGTTCCCATCATTCAAATTATTTCCCGCTCTTAGTAACTCACCATCAATGTATACCAATTTATTCATTTCCTCAATTTGCCTCCAAGAGGTGTTGATTGCACACCTCTCTCTCCTTCGTATTTGAACAATTTAAACAATCCTGAGGGCTTCTATATGCCTTTTCCCTGTAATCCCCAGGGCTGCAAGGCAAAGACATATACAAATCCAGAGGTCTACCCTGCTTCCCTGAAAATAAGACCTCTCCTCTCCAGATAATAAGCCCAATTGGACATTTGAGCGCATGTGCTAAAATAACCCCTCCCCTGAAAATAATTAACTGCATGCAAAGCAGATCCCCGCCATTTCCTGTGGAAGCATGCCCCACATGCCCCGCATGCACCTGCCATCCATGCGGAACAAACTCACGGAGGCTGATCCCGCAAACCCTAGCTACCATGCCTCTTCTCTTAGTGGCGGCCGCAAAAAGAGCTGCAGGATCAGTGACACTAGGGCTCACAAGAGTGTGCCAGAAACAGAGACAGAATCTCCAGCCTCATTCCAGAACTCATTGAATGTAATGGCTTCAAGGGGCAGGATGGTTCACTCATTTAAAGCTTTCACACTCAGGAAGTTTGTTCATACTTTGTGGTAAACGATTCTCTAGATTACATATAGCCATGATTAAATGAAGCCACAAAGAACATTTCATATTTTATTATTACACTTATACTCAGATATTCTGCTTAAAAAAACATTTAGGCCACTTGTCATTGCAACCACAGAGTGGTTTTGTCACTCATATAAATTCTGTTATGTGCAAGGAGACTGATTCCTATAAATCATTTCATGGGGTTTTTTTCGCATGAGTTGTTGCCTGTTATTCAGCTCAGGTCTTATCAAGATAATGTAAACTTTGGGGGAGAAAATGAGAACCAATAATCCAGCACTTGAGGCTAAGATGGAGAAGATCTCCACAGCCACCGTGTATTTCCCTTTGGTGCTCTGGTAGGCTGGGACAAAAGAGATCCAGACGCTGCAAAAGAGAAGCATGCTAAGGGTGATAAATTTAGCTTCATTGAAACTGTCAGGGAGGTTCCTGCCAAGGAAAGCCACTGTAAAGCTGATCTTGGCCAAGAGGCCAATGAAACCCAGGACACAATAAAACATGGCAGTGGAGCCTTCATTGCACCCCAGGACCATTTCTGTAGGCACAGAGTACATATCAAGATCTGGGAAGGGAGCAGAGCTCATGAGCCACACAGTGCAAAGAATGGCTTGAATAAGGGAGCAGAAAGGCACCATAAAGAGGGCCAGCCTTTTCCCCACCCATGACTTCATCTGAGAGCCTGGAATGGTAGCCATGAAAGCTAAAACCACAGTGAGGGTTTTGGCCACCACACAAGAAACTGCCACAGAGAAGATGATGCCAAAAGCAGTTTGGCGGAGGAGACAGGTTGCCCTCCGAGGGTGACCAATGAAAAGCAAAGGGCAGAGAAAGGAAAGCAGAAGGGAGACTAAAAGGGTGTAGCTGAGGCCTCGGTTGTTGGCTTTCACTATGGGAGTGTCCTTGTGCTGAACGAAAACTGCGAGGGTTAGGGCTGTGATAGAAGAAAATAAAAGGGCAAAAATAGTCAGAGTGATCCCCAAAGGCTCATGGAAAGATAGGAAGCTGATCTCTTTTGGAATGCACTGATCCTGGGCTTTGCTGGCATAGTGATCTCCTGGACACTGGTAGCAAGAATCCATATCTGAAAAGGAAAAAAAAAGTTTGTTATTAAGAATTTGGCATATCTAGTCAAGTTACAAAGATTGGCTCAGTACATAAAATGAGCTCCAAATAAAACTGCATCAATTTCAATTTCCACGAGGTACTATGTGTGGCTCAAACAAACATCTCTTTGTGTAAGAAAAAGCAGATAAAGGAGGAGGTCCCCCCCAAAAAGAAACCACAAAATAGTAAGAAAAGGAGAAGAGCAGGGAAAACCCTGGGGAAAGTTACTAGAATAATAAAAGTAAATACCATATTTTTGGAGTATAAGATGCACCGAAGTATAAGACACACAAAGGCAAATTGAAGAGGCAAAGTAAAAAAATAGTTTTTGCACTCTGCAAACCTCCAAAAAACAGCCCGTTTTTCACAAAAATGGGCCCATTTCTTTTTTTCAAAAAAGGGCACTAACAGCCTTTAGGAAGCTGGTAGAGTGTTCCTGGTGTGTGTGTGGGCAAAATGAGCAAAAAAACCAGCCCATTTTTCACTCATTTGTGTCTTCCCCAGCCCCCAGGAGCTCTCTGAAAGCCTCCTACAAGCTATGCACGGCCATTTTGGTGAAGTGAGTTGGGTTTCAGGAGGCAAAAAATGCTGTGTTCAGTGTATAAGATGCACCCAGATTTTTAGTCCCTTTTTTGAGGGAAAAAGCTGTGTCTTATATTCCAAAAATATGGTACTTTGGAGGAAAGATACAATAACCACAAAAACAGGAAAAGGAAAAAGAATAAGATAGGGGAAAGTGGGAGAAGAAAAAGAATTAAAAGTGGAATTTTTGAGAGCCCAAGAGAAAATGGTTGAAAGAGGAAGAAAGGGAAAAAGAGTTACATTAGTAGACTAAAGAGAATAGTAGTAAGATTGTTATTGTTATGTAACTAATTAAGAAATAAAGAAATGATAGTATATTGTTAATGGTAGAAAAAAAAATGAAAAAAATGCTCTCTCTATATAAATTGAACTGGAGGATGTATGCTGTTTATAGCAAAATATACCAATGGAGAAAATAAGAAATGAAAATTTGGTGTAACTTTGAAGGGGCAATTGAAGATATTGTTTATGTGTTAAGAAAAAATAGCTATTAAGATGAAAATAATGGGAAGAGAATAATTTGGCTGAAAGTGGAAACAAAACTATGATGTAAAATGGACTATGTAAATGAGAGGATGTAAAAGAAAAGATAATAATATGTATAATTTGTATTAAAAAATTTAAAAAAAACTTGAAAAAGAAAACATCTTTTGTTTGTTATTGATGTATCAAGTATATATGCACCTTTCCTTCAGATGATCTAAGCAATATACCTAGCCAGTGGTGGGATTCAGCCAGTTCACACCTATTCGGGAGAACTGGTTGTTAACTTTCTGAGTAGTTTGGAGAACAGGTTGTTGGAAGAAATCTCCTTTTGTTTTTTTCCACTTTACAGGGCAAATCTTGTAAGGAAGGTGGGAAGGAAACATTCTGGTGTTGTTTTTTACCCTAATCTTTATTGCCCTGCTTACAGAAACTGCCTCTCTGGTTAACCCTGATTACATTGTCACAGCTAAAGTGAAGTTCCCATCGACGTGAGTGACATTGAGTTGGCCATGCCCACATAGTCACATGACCACTGAGGCATGCCTACCCAGCTGGTCATTAGGGCAGGGAACCGGTTGTTAAATTATTTGAATCCCACCACTGCACCTAGCCCTCTGTTTCCTAGCTTTTAATGAAACAAGAACTCAGTGAGACAACTTAGAGGGAGAGGGCCAAGGTGACCATGATATTCCATGGGTGAAGGGGGACTGGAACCTGAGGCTCACTGTTAGTCCATCATGTAGAAGTTGGGCAGGTTTATCTTTTTCTGCTGCCACTGCTTAGCTAGTATGAAACATTAAAAAAAAACATCCTTCTACATTTATTCCATAGAGATGTGAATACATTTCCTTAAAAGTACTGAGCTTAGGGAGAAACTGAAGACTCAAAAACACAACTCCATTTATTTTCATTTTAAAAAGACATTGTTGATACGTGTTTTGCTTCAGATAATCTCCATCCTTTCGAGAGGTAGGCAGCTGCCAGTTCAGCCCGGACCGAACTGGTAGTGGAATTCAGAACCAGCAGTGACCCAAAAGCAGAGCATACATTTCATACATAAATATGAAATGTATGTTCTGCATTTGATACACACTTTGATACCACCAAAATCCTTCCTTTGCATTCATTGTAATGCGGATATATGCGGGTGTATTTTAAGCCATTATATAAAAAGAAAATTGAAAAATCACGCTATTTCCCATAATATTGGAAGTATGGATCCCTGTTTTCAGATATCTCTTCCAGATCAGGATAAACAATTGGATCAAGCCCCTATCCCAAATGGGATCCACAGGGAGGAAAGTATGAAAGCCATCGTGTAACTCTTGTGATGGAAATTCTACTTTTTAAACTATCCTACTGGGCAATGCACTGGATCCTGCAAATGCCTCTGGCAATCATGTCCGAGTGTGCACAGTTTGACTATGTGAGACAACCCAGGAGGAAATATAGTAAACAGTTGTTTGCATTTTAAATAGTGGTTTTATCTACAAAGAATATATATACATACACATACTTTAGTCAGACCTCAAACAAGCAATTACAGCATAGAAGCACACCCGGAGAGAGAGAGATATGCCCCAACAGGGCCTCTTCTTATTATAGGGTCTTAAAGTGATATCAGCTCAAAAATCTTGCTGACTCATTCCCAGCTCATTAAATCATCATAGCAGGAGAATACCAACTTCTATTCAGCCTGATCTTTATGTGATGTTTTTACAAATACCACCACCTGCTTCCAAATTCAAACTCAATCCATGATAGCCTTACCCATCTGGTTTGAAACTTTTCCTTTTGGGCATGGAAAGCAATCGTAACAACAAAATGGCTTCCCTTCCTTCTTGCTCTTGCTGTGACCTTTATGGCAGGGGTCATTGCACAAAGACAGAGGCTGAGCCTAGGCAAAAAGAGAAGACAACAAGGCAGAATCCTTAAAAGTTGGGTTATTACTTAGGTAGCCATATAACAGTAGTTCTAATTTGATAATCAGAACAGTACAGTAGTTTGAGAAAGTCCCAAAGATGCTTTTTCAAGAGGCAACTGGACTTTATTATTTTTCTTTGAAGATGTTTCCCTTTTCAAAATATCTTCAAAGAAAAACAGGAAAGTCCGTTGCCTCTTGAAAAAAGCACCTTTGGGAAAACTGTGACCTAGATGACTAAGAATCTCCATAGAGATTTAGTTTGAGAAAGGCATGCGTACACAAATTGCCTCTAAATCAATGCATTTATTTTCTATCGCAGCCAAAATCTATTATTACAGTCCTGTAAGTAACTAAATCATAATCACAATAATCTAATTCAAACTTTGACACCACCATTGCCCGGTTTGAGGCAATGACTTTGCAGTGGAATTGTGTGTTGTTTTATCCCATCAATTTGTGCTATCTGCAATATTAAATCAGTTGCATTTTCCCTTCAAATTCTTGTTATGTTAACCTTTTAAAAAAAAAGAACAAAACCATTATGCAAAATAATTCTATGTAATAGAATTACATAGACAATACAAAGCAATTCTATGTAATAATATGAAAAATTAGCATGTTTGCAGGTATTGAAATAAGCTGGCTGTGGATTTTAGCCAGAAAAGATCTGGATCACTGCATAAAGCTTGAAAGTAAATTTCTGGCCATACAACTATTTTCATGATCTGCATCCTGAACAAATGAAATGGACCCCAGCTACATTGAAAAGTGAATCTGGTGCATTGGTTAAAATGCTGGCCTAGAAATCAGGAGAGTGTGAATTCTAATCCTTACCATAGGCATGAAAGCTGACTGCATGACATTGAGCTATCACTGTTTTTCAGCCCACCCACCTCACAGGGTTGTAGTGAGGAATATAGGTGGAAGAAGGATTATTATGCAAGTCTGACATCTTGAATTATAATAATAAAGGTGGAGAAAATCTAATGAAGAATATGGAAAATACCTGGTTAAATGTCTGTGGCCACCTAATGGCATCTACAGAGACACTGAACACTTGGTCTTTGGGGGCTCTGAGATCAAATTTACCCACTTTCACTCGATGTAGACTTAGATTTGGGAACGTGACCCAGTTGATAATATCAAATCCTGCTTCTAGGTTCCCATTCTGATCGAAGGAAATCATTTCCCCAACACTGTTGTTGAATGAGACTTTTCGTAGATAGTGGTGGAACTAAATTGACAGTGGAGCAAAAGGAAATAAGTGATGAAGCTATACAAAAATTGTACACATGCTGTAACATCTTATAACAGGGGTGTCAAATTTGATTTCATTGAGGGCCGCATCAGGGTTGTGTTTGACCTTTGGGGGTCAGGGTGAGGGTGGTCAGGGTGGGCATGGCCAGGGGGTATGGGCATTTTGACATCATTCATGTTGGGGGAACCTGTGTTGGCCCAAGTACTCTGCCAGAAAAAACATCCTCCCAAGCTCCATTTTCGACTTCCTGCAGCCCTCTGCCAGTGAAAGTGGAGCTCAGGAGGGCCTCTCACAACCCTCTCAAGCTCCGTTCAGTGGCAGAGGGACCACATGCCCATCCTTTGATGTTTCCAGGGCAGTCCTGTGAGCCAGATCTAAGCACCCCTGTCTTATAAGATAAGTGTATTTGAGAAGACGGAATTAGAAGACAGAGGTGGTATTAATGATTAAAAAAATACCTATAATATGACAAAAATATAAGCACAATATAGTCCAAGCAAAAACATCATTAATTATAACTATGCACGTTACCACCAACAGAAACATAACAGAAAAAAGAAATAGCGAAAGAAATGAACTAATCTTAGTAACCAAGATAATCATCTATTATAGTAACAAGCTTAAATACAAAAACATGAATGAAGTGGAGAAAAACAAAATAATGGCATTGGATTTTTCAGATGATAAGAGAGCCATCGCTCTCCCATCCCTTAATTGGAACTAGCTATAATCCATACAGGGATGCACTGGCTGAGTGGCTAAAATGCTGAGCTTGTCGATCAGGAGGTCAACTGTTCAGCGGTTTGAATCTCTAGCACCGTGTAATGGAGTGAGCTCCCGTTACTTGTCCCAGCTTCTGCCAACCTAGCAGTTTGAAAGCATGCAAAAAATGCAAGTAGAAAAATAGGGACCACTTTGGTGGGAAGGTAACATTGTTTCATGCTCCTTCGGCATTGAATCATGCTGGCCACATGATCATGGAGATGTCTTCGGACAATGCTGGCTTTCAGCTTTGAAACGGAGATGAGCACAGTGGGGGAAACTTTACCTTTACCTATAATCCATACAGTTAGGTTACCCATTAAAGTAAGTTCATTTCCTACAGTCATTGCTATAATTTGGGTTTAATGGGAAAAAGCTAAGATTTTGAACCTTTTTACATAGACAGTAGAGTGATAAAGTTAATATCTAACCACATGTTGGAGGCTGAAGAACATAATCTTGTGTTTATGTAATCAGGACATTACCTGCCACAGGAATGGATTCAGAAGGTCCTTATGTCCTTCCTCTGACATACTTCTGTGTTTCAATATTGATGACCTCATAGATTGCAATGCATAGGCCACAGCGTAAGCTGCATTGTAGACACTATAGCTATGGGAGGACGTGCTCATCTCAAAAATAGACCTAGGAAGAGCTTCCAGTTTCTCCTTCCCAGTGCAGTGATTCCAAACATTGCCCTCTTCCAAGGAAGATGAAAAGGAACAATCAAATACCTGTTTCCAAAAGTCCTTAATAAAACCATCTCCGATTTCCTCATAAGGGTTCCTCATATAAAGGAAATTGTGGAAACCTACCAGCTCCTTGGATTGAGTTGCAAAGGCTAAGGAACCATGAAGGATATCTATGTCCCATAATCGTTGAAAAGGAATAGAGGTGAACTCCATCTGGGCTGTCATCATCCAGAGTTTACCATTTGTGTTCCTAGGAATGTCTTCAAGTTCTGGAATTCTGGGAAACATTCTCAAAACGATCATCGTATGAATTTCCCCATGCAAGACTACAACACTGACTTTGCTATCACGTATCAAGAGGTACAGTTTGACCCATGACTCTACCATTTCATGAATGCCAGTTTTAAAATACAGAGGTGGCAATGGTTCTATGAAATCAAAGCAGATGCCCCCTTGGGAAAACTTTGGAAGTTCTTTCTGTACAAACCTGAGGCCATTGTCATCCTCTATAAAAATGACACCAATCCAAGTCCACGTGAAAAGCAAAAGCAGTTGGAGCATCCCGACATACTGTTGGTTAATATTAGGGAACATCCATTGGAAGAAGGCTTGTTGGGATTGGCCATTAATCACAGGAGAAGAACCGTATCCAAGCTATAAAGAAAGGAAAGACTAAGTAGACAGGATGAGAGTAGGTTAAAATTGTATTGTCCAAAGAGATGGAGGATATCCATCTCATATTTTGGGGAAGGATGGAAGAAGAAGAAAAGTAGGTAGGACCAAGTCCTGTTAGAGTGGAGATTGACATGGCATTTTGCTTATTTTGATATACATGCATACAAGCACACCAGGGGTGGGTTCCTGCCAGTTCTAAACTCTTCTGTAGAAGAGGTGCCACAAATCAACAATGCCGTTTAGAACAGGTTCCAGCTCCCTCCCCACGCTCGTCCGCACATCATCAAGATGAAGAGCGAGAGGAGGAATTCTAGGAGTTGAAGTCCACAAGTCTTATAGCTGTCAAGTTTGAACACCCCTGGGGATTTTTCTCTCTAAAGGGTTAGGGGTGCAAGGGTCTTGTAACTTGACAGCTTTAAGACTTGCGTGCTTCAAATGCCACAGTTTCTGAGCCAACATTTTGGTTGCTAAGCAAGAGTGTTGTTAAGTGAGTTTCACCACATTTTACAAGTTGGCCACCCCCACCCGGTCACATGGCTGGCAAGCCACTCCCACTCGGTCACATGGCCAGCAAGCCACTCCTACCCAGTCACATGTCCGGCAAGCCACTCCCACAAAGCAGGCCACACCTACAGAAGAGGTTCTAAAAAAATTTGAAACCCACCACTGAAGCACACATATCTCAGACAATCCTGGTAAATGCTTTTGCTGTGATATATCTTCCATCCAATCTCCCAATTCATAATGTAAAAAAAACTATAGGTATTTATTATGTGGTGTGTGTGTGTGTGTGTGTGTGTGTGTGTGTGTCTGTCTATTTCTGTCTATTCTCATTCAGGTTTTAAAGGTTTATCAGTAAGCAGATTTTGTATCTTTCTGCTATCAAAATTTATACTGCACAACCCAATCAAAAGAGAATTTCAATGAATATTAAAATATCTGCATTGTGAGGAAATATCTGTCTCTCTGTCTCTGTCTCCGTCTCCATCCATCCATCCATCCATCCATCCATCCATCCATCTACTGTATCTGTCTGTCTGTTGTCTGTTGGCTGTCTGTGTCTGTCTGTCTGTCTGTCTGTCTGTCTATGTATCTACATACAAACACATATGGATAGATGATAGATGATACATATACATACATAAACACACATGTAGATAGATATTACACACACACACACACACACACACACACACATCCTGACTTCACAGGAAAGCAAGCAGCAGCTGGCATTAATTTAATTTTGTTACCAATCTATCTATCCATCCATCCATCCATCCATCCATCCATCCATCCATCCATCCATCCATCCATCCATCCATCCATCCATCTATCTATCTATCTATCTATCTATCTATCTATCTATCATCTATCTATCTACACACACACACACACACACACACACACACACACACACAGATGATACATACACAGACATTGAGATATACGACACACACACACACACACACACACACACACAAACACACACACACTGACTTCACAAGGAAGCAAGCAGTGGCTGGCATTAATTTAATTTTGTTACCAATAAAGGAAATGGACATTCACTCCAGCTTTTTATTCTTCAATGTCTGGGTCATGCTTAACTTGCCTTTCAAAGTTATGGAAATCTACTAATGATTCATAGGTTATCACTTTTTAAGATGCTATTCCAGTATTTATATACATTTTATTACAAATTATCCACTGCAGTAATGTTTATACACGTTACATTACACACACAAACTACATCAAGGTTGAAAGGACACACTTCTAGTTTTTTCAGGCACTAAGCGCTATGCGCACATCTTACCTGCGGTAGCTTGTAGTTGCTCAGAATAGTTGCCATAAAGAAACTCACATCTGAATCAGGTCCCCCAATGACTGCAACAATATTATCTTTATTATCACACTTGTAGTTCGGTATAAAGTTGCTCCATGTGGAGAGAAGCTCCAGTGAGGCGAGATATGTCCAACTTGCAACAAAATGGCTGTTATAGATATGGAAGCCCAGGGAGATATTGGGTAATATCTGAGGATTTCCATTAATCTCCATTATGGCAAATGCAAAGGCCAGGGTATGTTGGTAAATCTGAGTCACAAATCTGCAGTGTGATTTATATGCTGAATGATTTCAGAAATTTGCTGAATTTTCTTCCAAACCTTTCGGCTACACAATCAGAGATGCCTTAAAATATCACTTTAACAGTGGTATTTATCTGGAAGCTATGAGTGGACTCATTCCCATTTGGACTATTCAAAGTTCAGCTTTCTATTGTTTTTTATTTATTTGCATTCACACATGCATCTTAGGTGAGGGGAAACCATCTATTTTCACAAGATAGGTTACCAAAATTGATGGTAGATGTCCATCTGATGTATACAGCTAATATTTGTTGCACAAATAATCAATATCATGTGATTTCCGTTAAGAAATCTCTCAAGTAGGCAAGGAATTGCCGAGTATATATTTTCATGCCTGACATTTCTTGTTGGTATTGTGAAATGTTATGTGGAGTACATTATAACTTTCCTATTGGTATCTTATAATTTATATTACTTTGCTGATTGAGAGCGTATTCACCAGTGACAAATTCCTTGTGTATCCAATCATACTTTGGGGGAAAAAAGAAATAAAGAAAGAGAAAGAAGGAAGGAAGGAGGAAAGGAGGGAAAGGAAGGAAAGAAGGAAGGAAGGAAAAAAAGAAAAAGAAAGGAAGGAAGAAAAAGAAAGAAGGAAAGAAGGAAAGAGAAAGAAATAAAGAAAGAGAAATAATGAAGGAGGGAGGGAAATAAAAGAAAGGAAGAAAAGAAAGAAAAAGAAAAAAGAAAGGAAGGAAGGAAGAAAAGAAAGGAAGGTAGGAAGGAAGGAATGAAAGAAAGAAAGAAAGAAAGAAAGAAAGAAAGAAAGAAAGAAAGAAAGAGTGGTTGGAAAGCTGAATACCACAGCAAGCATATTCACCCATATTCATGGAATAACAGCTAAATTAAGGCTAGTGTAAAACAGCACATGCCAGCAAATGATTCCCTCCAATTTATTCTTTCTTGGTGGAATTGTCTGCTTCAAATAACAATACAATTTGTGGCAAGAAAACCCATTATGGAAAATGATACAATTAATTAAAACCTTGGCTTACCCAATCTCATCTAGGAGGTTGTGAGATGGATGCTGATTGAAAGTCACAGGGTCAGAAAATGTATAGACTTGAGAAATAATACCAGCAATGCTGAGGTCCCCTGGCTGATAATACCGGTGACTTATTGGCAGAGGGTAATAGATATTGCAAGTAGCAACTGGGACATTAGACATAGTCTGAGGCAGTAGCAGTAATATCAGAAACAGAAAAGGTGGCATTAGGTAGAAACATCTTCTTGTGGACATCAGAACCTATAAGGACTTCTGGATGATTTAGTGTCCTGTCACACTTTCCACTAGGTATGTTCAAGCGAAGATCACCAAGCAATCTATGTTGGATTCCTTTCTTGAATGGCAAGACATATTTTAGTAGAATATTTTGATAAGCACTTCTCTCTTGTGCCAAGGTATATTGCTTGTCCTTTGGGAGATGAAGTAGAAGATACCATTATCAGAATACTAACTCCATGGGAGATAATCACCTTGCAAAATTATTAGTTTTTTGCGGTATCGTAGAAGAAAACAATCGTGTCATGGTTCTGAGTAATTCTCCCAAGTACCATATTTTTCAGAGTATAAGACACACCTTCTCCCCCCCCCCAAAAAGAGGGTAAAAATCTGGTGCATCTTATAAACTGAATACAACATTTTTGGCCTCCTGAAACCCTACCCCCTTCACAAAAATGGACATGCAGAGGGTTTGGGAGACCTTGTCAGCGTTCTAAATACCATGCATGAAATCAATCAGAAACCAAGGCAGAATCATCCTTAAAGTTCCAATTTAATCATACAGGCAAGTTAGCACGTCTATGGAATTCCAACTCTGATCTTCTTCCTGGAATTCCACCCAGTTGAAAGTTCATGATCTATCCCCACACCCCATAAATCCATCACATGTTCCAATCATCATCTTCCACACTGGCATCTACACCCCTCTGCTTCCGGTCAGGTGTCAAGGTGCGGAGACAAAAGATGACCTTGAGCTTCTAGAAAGAATGACAACAATACATTCCACAATCCTACTCCTTTCTATTCCCCCCTCCCAACTACTACACTAATGAAACACATAAGAAATTATTAGAAAGTGTGGCAGGCCAAAGATCCTAAAAAGAACATAACTACAGGCCTGACAGACCTGCAAAGTGCTCCTGAGGGCTGGATAGGGCAAAAATGAGTGAAAAACAGACCATGTTTTTGCTTGTTTTTGCTCCCCAGCCCACAGGAGCACTCTACAAGCTTCCTAAAGTCTATGCATGCCCTTTTTGGGGGGCAAAAAACAGATCTGTTTTGTGAAAAATGGGCTGTTTTTTTGCTTGTTTTTGCCTTCCCAGCCCCCAGGAGCACTTTGTAGGCCTCTCAAACTCTCTGCATGCTCTGTTTTTCACAAAAAAATGAGGCATGCAGTGTGTTTGGGAGATTTGAAGAGTGAAAAAAACCCTTCTTTTAAAATTTACCTCTTCAAAATCTAGGTGCGTCTTATATTCCGCTGTGTCTTATACTTTGAAAAATATGGTAATTCAAGACTACGAGGCAGTTGCTTTCTCAAAGATCCTGTTTATTGGGGCATCATATCAGCATGGTCAAATGTAAAGCCAACTCTGAATAATTCCAGGGGTGGACTGCTGGGGGTTTGCAGGGATTCAGGAGAAAGTCTAGCTAAGATTCTGTGCAGTTTGGAGAACCCCCAAATCCCACTTCTGGCTGGCCCTGCCCACCACTCTCCTCCCCTCCCAAGAATCCCTAAGTGGTTCATTCTGGATGCAGGTAAGTGCAAGGCACATGCAGAGGCTTAGGGAGGGCAAAAAAATGGGCCTACTGGAAGTTCTATAAGGCTGGAAATGGGCCCATTTCTGGGTTTCAGAGGGCCTCTGGAGCCTGGGAAGGCTGTTTTCACCCTCCCGGAGGCTTGAAGAAAACCTCTGGAGCCTGGGGAGGGCAAAAACTCTACCCTCCTCACTATGGTGCAGGGGGAGGACTAGGCCACACCCACCATGCCCATGCCTATCCAGCAACCAGGCAGAGAACCCCTTGCTAAAATTTTTGAAGTTTTAAAATTTCCATGCTTTGGCGTAATTAATTGGCAGATACTGGCCACCCCCCTTGTGTTACAGGTCATGTTAGTTAACCAAGCAAGTGATGAGCTTCTTAGCATTCCCTTCTGCCATTGCTAGGATACGTCGGGCTGCCCTTAGTTCTCAGGATCTTATCATTGTTATGTCTGGCAGTCTGAAGAAAAACATTCCACATTCCACAGGTCCCCTTCCCATATCTACAAGCATGGAAACTATGAAACAGACAAAGAAAACTGCGGCTTCAGCTAGAGTTGTTTCGAAAGTTGACAAATTACATATTTCAATAGATTTTTGCTTTTTCCTTGTGAATATGTTATTATGAGACTAGAGTTATTTGAAGTGTTATTCGCTCCCACTCCCTTTCTCCTTGCTTCCCTCTTTCCCTCCCTCTATCCAGGGCCCATGGTGATTGAAAAAGTCAAAGTGGCACCTAAACTGTTTTTGTACTATTTTTGTGTATTGAAGGAACTTTCACATGTACTCATGGAATACCAGCCAAATGTATTACTACTATTACTTCTTTTTTCTATTACTACTACTACTATTACTGTTGCTGCTGCTGCTGCTGTGTTACCACTACCACTGTAAAATAGTGTCCCATACTTACGCTAAGAGGGAAAGTAGCATAAAATATTTTCATTTGACATCTTCATCTCTAAAAGTGTGAGGAAACAATATACAGAATCCAAAATACTCTGTTTCCTCGTGATCCCTGAAATAAGTACTTGCCCTTATCTTCGGGAGGTCTTATTATTTTTGAGGTGCAGGAGGCGGCGAGCATGGTCACCTCATGGCTGCTGCTGTGTTTCAATATTTTTGGGGAGGGCTTATTTTTGGGAGAAGGATTATTTTAGCACATACGCTTAAAAGCCCAATTGGTCTTATTATCCAGGAAGGTCTTATTTTCAGGGAAACGGGGTAGAAAATATAAAATTGTCTTTTAAAAAAGCTCACTACAGTTGAACTTTACGAAATAAAAGAATGTCAAAATAAATGCAATTGAGGTGTGGACATGAACAATAAATAAAAAACATGAGAATTTGTGAATATTTTTAAAAATAGTATCTTCACTGGTTATTCCCAATATTTCACAGTAAAACAGGGTGAATTCAAGACCACTCTTCTTAATGAATACAAATGCAATGAATTTCTATTCACAGATCTGATGTACAGGAAGTTCTTAAATGGAGCATTATAATAATAATTATATAGTATTTATACAAATATTGTCATAGCTGTTGACTTAATGAATGAGGGATATAACATACTAACAATGAAAACAACACAATTAATTGTGATCTAATAGATTTATTATAATCCATCTAACCACAGAGGATTTAATTTCCATTTAGTAGCTTACCACAAATAATGTTTGCAGTGAAACAGGGACAGCCCTATTGAAGATGTGGAGGAAAAGAGACAGATTAAGAGGAAGAGTTGTCTCCTTTGATAAAGGAGTAAAGTATGAGATCCTTTCCCATTCATGGACACTGTTGCAATCATTGAAATTCTGTTTTGATTTATGTGTGAAGGAAGGGAGAACATGTGAATCTATTAAAAAAATACACTTGTATTTTATAGAGCATTAGTTGATAACCCAGCGTTGCCCGGGTATTTATTTATAGGGGGAAAATATTCAGACCAAACATAATTTTTAACATTGAATTTTCATCCTTACCAGAGGGAGCCCCCTTGTGGAGTACTGGGAAGCTGTTACCATGGCAACTCCACTGCGCTGCACAGAAAAAGCCATTTTACAGCAGTACAGTAGAAGCCATTTTAAGACACAACAGGCTGTATCTTAACATAATGCACACCCCAAACAGTTTTAGGGGTGTCTTACCCTCACACTATTTGTTTCCAGAGAGTAAGTCATCTGTGTACCAATTTTGGTTGAAATTGCTCGAGGCATTCCAGAGTTATGTTGGAACATACACAAACACACAACTAATTATATATACACACACACACACACACACACACACACATATATAATAGTTTTATATGGCTCAGCTGATAAGGAGGAGAGCCTGTGGCTTAGTGGCTAACAAATCTGCCTAATATGTAACACAGCCCAGGTTCAAATCCCAGTAAGGGTATGGTTAGCTGATGAGAGCTAAATAGCTTGAAATAGATCTATACTAGTCTCCCTTTATTTATTTATTAGCACAAATACAACACACACACACACACACACACACACACATATATACATAGATTTTCACAGGTGTAGGTATGCTGGTCTTGTTGTATTTGGGACTTTTCCTGTGTAAGATTGAGATTGTCTGGGCAATGTTTCAGTGAGGTCTCACTCGCCATCTTCAGGCTGGGTTTTGGGCTTAAAGTGTGATCGGAGCTGCTGTCTTTCTATAAATCTTGGTGGGGGGTTATGGAGTGCTGGCTTTGTTTCAGTAAGTGGATTGATTGGTTGTATCATGATTGGTAGGTTGGTGCTGATTGGTGCTGGCTGTGTGTACATTATTGTTTTGTGTTGTAACAGCCTGTGTGGTGGGTGGGGCTCATTTGTTGACTAGGGATGGTTTCCAGATGTTTGGTAGGCGGGAAGTATCGTCACATTTATTCATGTTGTGGGAGTGTTTCTTTATTTAGATAGCTTCCATAATTATTCTCTTGTTGAAGTGTTCTGTTTTGGAGATTAACCTGGTTTCTTCAAAATTAATTTCATGTCCTGTAGCTTTAAAGTGCTGGAAAAGGGAGGAAGTTTCTTCTTTTTTTCTTACTGCATTCTTGTTCTGCGATGTGTGCATTTATTCTCCTCTTCGTTTGTCCTATGTATGTTGCAGGGCAGATTTTGCACGGTATTTCTTAGACTCCTTGGTTTTCTAGCTGGATTTTGTCTTTCGGGTTTCTTAAGATGTTGGCAATTTTTGGTCAGTGCTGATGGCTGTCTTGATATTTTATTTGTGGAGAATTTTGCTGATTTTATCTGTGGTGCCTTTCATGTAAGGGAGGAGGGCAATGCCATTGTCCTGTTCTGTGTCTTGGTTTTTTTGGGGGAGTCTCCCTTTGGATTAGGTTGGTAATTGTTTTTCTTTGGAATCTGTTGGAGATTAATACATTTGTGAGAGTGTGTAATTCAGTTTTCAGGTTGTCTTTGTCGGCTAGGCGTTTGGTTCTGGAGATGAGGTCTTGGCTACAGAGTTGATCTGTGCAGGGTGGTGATGGGATTGTATGTTTAAGTAACAGTTGGTGTTTTTTTTCTGGTAGATGGTGTGTCTAAGGAGCCATTAGGTTTTTTGTAGATTAGGACATCCAGAAAGGGATGTTACCACCTACCAAACATCTGGAAACCAGCCCAGGTAAACAAATGAGCCCCACCCACCACCCAGGCCATTACAACACAAAACAACAATGTACACACAGCCAGTGTGTAACCAATCACTCACTGAAACAAAGCCAGCACTCCATACCCCACCTCCCACAAAGATTTATAGAAAGACGGCAGCTCCGATCACACTTTAAGCCCAAAACCCAGTCTGAAGATGGCAAGTGAGACCTCGCTGAAACTTTACCAAGACAATCTCAATCTTACAAGGGAAAAGACCCAAATACACACACACACACACACAAAGACACACACACACACACACACACTTTAATCCAGCCCATTATGTTTTGAAAAGCTTTTAAGGTAACTATCAATGAAACTTTAGAGTGGT